>NC_092640.1:4642557-4942557 GCF_039555335.1 Amphiura filiformis
AGTGTGTACTTGCGTAATATTTTTTTTTGTATTGCATACCACGACTGTTAACATTAGGACCCAGTTTTCACCACCGTTTTATCCAGTGGGGAGCTGGTAGCCTAATTCTGGATAAGGCATCCGTCTAGAGATCGGAAGGTCGTGGGTTCTCACGAATTCTAGGAAATATAGTTCTGTAACATGTCCTAAATTTTAGCTAATTTAGATGTTTGGAAATATTCGCACTTTGGTGTTTTTTAGCAAGTAGGGCACGGCATGGCCTGCAAAATTCCCCTAGAGTAAATCGAGATGCAACTTTTAGTGACTATCACTCACTTGTAGACCGCTCTCTTCCAAAGGGCATTAAAGCTAAACCACTTGACGGATATTTTTTGTACTTAATGTCAATCAAGAATAATGTATACATTACATGTAGGCTGAAAACTGAGTATGCGGGGCATCTGCAAATGTTCGCACCTCCCTGATATGTAAATGACAAAAAACAGCAAAAACAGCTCATATATCTGTCCATAACTTTGGTCAGTGCAGCGAGCCAGGGGATTTCAAGTGGGTGTTTATTGATTGGCAAGTGCAGAAGAAATAGTAAGTTTTAATGAAACGTACCTTTTTTAGGAGTTCCAGAACTGTAGGACCAGCTGTAGGTCTGTATACGACACCGATATAAAGCAGCGTGGTTTGAGTCCTGTAAATAATGACGCCAATGGTCACTGGAAAGGATGCTGTGGTATATACTTGCCAATCTATATACAGCACATTATCAGAAATTTTTCCGCGTCGCTGAACAGGTGTTTGATTGAACTTTTATCCGTTTTCACAGTATTACTTTACAATCTCATAATATTCCAGGTGCAGTGTATTACTACTTATTATAATGAATTATTACAATGAATTTATAGGGCGCCATTTCAGAAAGACCACGGCGCAAAGATGGAAAACAAAATATTTGTAAGGCAAAACAAAACAGCAAACTGAAACAACGCCACCAGATTACTATGGGAACAGGAAGGATTGAGAGTTTTCTTCAAACTTTGCAGAGAAACAACAGAACGGATTTCAGATGGAAGTGAGTTCCAAAGTGCAGGTGCGGTGAGAGAAAAACTCTTGTCGAAGCTGACTTCAGGCCTTTAGATGGGTATACTTCTGGATAAAAGCAAGACATTTGGCATGGATCTTTGGGGGCAAAGTGGTAAAATGTGTGTCTTTCATGCTACTTTGCAGAGTGTGTATGCGTTTTTGCATTCTTGTTAACATTTGTAAAACATAATACCCTTTCACTCGATATCAGTAAACCAGCTGTGTACTTAATTGCGAGACAGTTAGATACAAAAAAAATTTATATTCAATTAAATGGATTAAAAATTTAAATGAAAATCTACTTTATTTTCTGATTTTACAGGGATTTTTTTTCTATGAAATTGTAGGCACCTGTGTGCATATTTTCCATCTTTGTATCCGTTTTTGCATTCTGATTAACATTTTTAATCGTTAACTTAGCATAGTGAACCAGGTTGTATACTTTCATCGAGTTCTACAATCCAGGTTATAATTGTTGGAACACTTCAATATGGGTACAATATTGGTCATCTTGTTTTTGTTCATGCACCCTGGAGACATCCAACATTGATTGGTGGGGCAGGGGAGGTTGCAGTAGTAAATAAGGGTTCAGACTTCACACCAAAGAAAGCCAGAAATTTTAGTGTGTCCTACCTACTTTGGTCCCACTTTGACACAAGTGTTTCAACTATTTACGACTGGGATTGTAGCTATAGGTTCAAAAAATGACAACAAGTATAGAGTCATAAGTAGGCAATGTCAAAGTTTCTACAATTTATGTAACTATAGTGGTGGCAGAAAAAAGAAACATCACAAAATAGTGAGAATGTTGGTCTAACGACGAGACGTTTGGTTATTGTTTATTATTTGAACTAATCCTAATCGTGTAACCAATAGTGGTAAATATTGTTAGAAATCAACAGGTCCGGTCATGTTTCTCAGTGCTGCGGCATTATGGAATACCAAAGGTTGTGGTCAATGCCATCCAGGTGCTCTACAAAAGACTCCAATAGTGCCGTTATGGTAGATGGCAGTATCTCGAGCCTTTCCAAGTAACAACTGGGGTGCTTCAGGGTGATGTGTTGGCACCATTCTGTTCATTATCCTGGTAGACTACCTTCTGATGAAATCAACTTCTGGAATTGACGCTGGAATTGTTACCTACCCACGTCGGTCAAGCAGGTATCCTGCCAAGATGCTGAATGACCTGGATTTTGCTGATGATATTGCCCTGCTGAATCTTCCATAGCCCGGCCCAGTCACAGCTTACTAGGACTGCAACTGCAGCAGCAGATCTAGGCCTTGTCATCAGCGCACCTAAGACAGAATATATGACTGCAAACTGTAACGCCCAACCAGCACTTGAAGTCTATGGTAGTACCATCAACCATGTCACAGAGTATTGGGGTTCTAAGATGGGCTCTAGTGTTGGAGACCCAAAAAGAAGAAAAGCACTAGCCGGGGTAGCTTTCGGGAAACTGTAACGCCTTTGGAGAAGCCCGTCCCTGCCAAGCGAAACAAAAATCAAGCTGTTTCAGACAACGTGTGTTACTGTCTTTCTGTACAGGTGCGACTCATGGGTAATTACCAAGGACATGGAAAACAAGATCTTGCTACAGAGTCATGTTAAACATCAAGCGTGTGGATCGGATTCCAAATGAAACCATCTACAACCTGACCAACACCACTCCACTGGTTGCCAGAGTCAAGATTCATCAACTCAAATTTCTCGGCCATATACTGCGCCTTGAAGATGGCGAGCCTGTGAAAGAATATGCGCTTTATATTCCACCATATGGGAAGAGGAAACCGGGACGGCCGCGCACACTGTACTTACAGTATGTCCAGCACCTCCTGGGAGATACTGAAGGGATGCTGCAGCCAAACAAATTTGTTTCGCTTGCCCAAGATCGCATTAGTTGGAGAAAGCTTGTAGTCGCCTGCTCCGCAGCCGACTGATGATGATGGTGTGCACACTTATGAATTAAAATAAATACTTTTTATTATTTGTATTTATTTGTTTGTGCATTTTCCTTTGGCATCCGGAAACGTTAAGTCACTTGACGGAATGATTTCACACCTATTCAAAATGTTTAGTGTAATGTTCAAAATTTAATCCACAAAATTGTGAATACTCTCTATCATACCTTGGAGCAACCAACGTTGCGGACAGTACCAAGATAGAGTTCTGGTGGTTCTGTCCCAGGCGTTTGAGAGATTGTTTCTGGAGTCCTCCACCACGGTTGAGGGACGGTTGTTCTGTTCTAACCCAAATGGCTTCTTTAACTCTTCTTACCGCCGTGATTCGCGGTCTAGGACTTTGACGGCCTCGATGTCCACTTCTCCGTGCTTACTGGCTTGTAAATGTGCGTTAACCGCAGATTGCGCGCCAGAATTATTGCTGGAGTGTTCGGTGGTCCACAATGGTGGAGAGCTTTACGCAGGTGATCTTGTTCCGCTTTCTTTTCGGATTCCTTGGTAACAATAGTATCCTCTCTATGAAATAAAGTTTTACCACAACGAGTTACTGGGTAAGAGGATGGTTTGAATAGAACTGCAAATACTGTTCAGTATGGGTCTGTTTTCGATAAACAGATAGTGACAAAGAAATGTCTTCCTCTATGCGGACGAGACAATCACGAAAAGCGAGCATGTTGTCTGATAAGCCTTCTTGGGTGAACTTAATATTGGGGTCGATTTGATTTATGTGGTTGAAAAACCGATCTAGTTCACTGGTTTTGGTTAACACCCAGGTATCATCGACATAACGATACCACTTGGATGAACCGATACCGTCAAACGTCGACAAAGCTACGCGTTCAAAGTTCTCCATAATAAAGGTTGGAAATAATAAGAGAAATTGGGGAATCCATACTGCAACCATGCGATTGTTTGTAGAATTGACCGCCATAGCTAAAATAAGTGTTATTCAGGCATATTTGGAGCAAATCACACAACTGATCGGTCATGCAAGCTTAAATCTTGCCTCAACAATTCGCCTATCGCACGAATCACGGTGGTACGAACGAGGAGTTAAAGAGGCCATTTGGGTTAGAGCCCAGAACACACGTCCCTCAACCGTGGTGGAGGACTCAGAAACAATTTGTCATACGCCTGGGACAGAACCATCAGAACTCGATCTCGCCAAATGACGTCACAAGGTGACGTCATCAGGAATCAAGGTGTTTAACATCACAGCCCAGCTGAAGGTCAGTGGTAATGGAGGCAACGTTGGTTGCTCCAAGGTATGTTGGAAAATCTGGTTGACTAGATTGAATCTATTCTCTAGTCCCAAAATGTTCAACTTTGGTTCACAGATGCCAGGTCATATGTAGACTATGCCGTCTTATTATTAATCATGATGAACGCATTCCGTTGAACTAAAAGTTATGCTGATGTCTATTAAAATTAAAGTGTACAATTATAATTAGTGACAGTAAAAGTAAAGTAAAGGTAGGCTTTTATTTTTGAATGCGACACGACATATCTTGCATAATTATAATGGCTCACTTCAATACTGAACAATTCTGATTTTGGAATCTACGAATTTATTGATCGCGAAATCCCGAGTAAAAAATGTACTTTGGATTTTTTAAGCACTAAGGTGACTGAAAAGATCAGATGTGAAAATCTATCAATTGCACAGAAATTAATACAAATCAGCGTTTTATGCTTCAATATAATAGCCAGTATTTGGCAAAAATGTTTGTCATATGCAAAATCTGCAAGTGGACTACGTTGAAATCTAAGTCATATGCATATCAATCAGATACAATGACAATGAAAAGGTTCATTAATTTTCTTATTATGCGTTTCCTCTGTTTACACATTTATTAAAAAATTTATTACTTGACATTTAATATCGAGGGCTAAAACCTGGAACCACCTGTGTCCATTTGTTCTCTCAATTACATGTTACTCATTGCGGCAACAAATGGACGGTTAATTATGCCCTCCATAATAAATGCAAGTGACTTTGAGGTATAAAGCATGGTCACTTAAATAGTTAATTAGATGCATAT
Organism: Amphiura filiformis; assembly: GCF_039555335.1. Classification (NCBI taxonomy): domain Eukaryota; kingdom Metazoa; phylum Echinodermata; class Ophiuroidea; order Amphilepidida; family Amphiuridae; genus Amphiura; species Amphiura filiformis. Next base: position 4,647,633 of record NC_092640.1, read on the forward strand.
ATCCCAAAGTTCTGTGTTTGCTGGGTTCAAACATTTTAACATAATGTTATTTAAGTATTGACACAATATTTGGCAAAAATGTTTGTAAAAATAGCTTACAATAACATTTTGCCTTAATATTGTAAGTAAGTGGACAAAGGCATGAGGCTCATTCGAGAAGCCTTAGAAATTAGAACGAATGAAAATACCACCATTAACAGGATGGATGGCAAAAAGATGAGCCGTATATGGAACAGCCTCAGCTACCATGATAAATCATAATTCCTGATTGACAGTTATCACTCTATTGGCATATTGACAGATAGGAGTGACATGTCATCATTGATTGACAGACAGGAAGTTCTTTTATAGTCTCAATAGTCTTATCTTAAGACACAACAGGAAGTAGGTTCCTTTTCATCATTTGTTCTTTGAATCATAATATATTATGACATAACAAGAATTGCTTTGTTTGTTCACAACAGTAGACTTCTCTATAGGCCAATCATATGACAGTATCTTATTTTTACCTGTATATAAGACTTGCTTTTTCAATTCTGTCTTTAGTCCTGATGAAGTCAGAGCCACATCTGACGATAGCTTGGCCAATTTCACACAGTGACTAGCTGCACCAGTACTGTAGTTTTCACACATTGACCGGCTGCACCGGTAATGTGATATCCGACGGCGCACCCGAATAAAAATCAATTCTTAATATTGTAGTTTGCCAAAGCTTTGTTCACAGTTACTATCGACATGTTGTCTGATCAAAATTAACTATGAAATAAACCCAGAATATTATGATTTGTTTCAGTTACTTATATGTGAGAATTTTTTTCTTCTTGAAATGAATGGTCATTATTCAAAGTGTAGTTATGATAAGTATAATTTTCTATAATCAATCATTTGTGTCTATTATGTAGAATGTAACCAAATTTACACCGATCAAAAAGGGATCCTGACGAGCCCAAACTACCCCGACAAGTACCCAGCGAATGCCAGATGTCAAACTATCATTGATGTACCTCCCGGTAATAAAATCCAATTGAATTTTCGTGGATTTCGATTGGAAGATGGAGAATCAGATGATGACTGTCAGAATGATAGTTTAGAGGTAAATGGATCATGTGTCCAACTTAAAATCGGAATATTTTGGAGAAAGCCGCGAAAATTACTGACAATTTCAAGATATTAAATTCATAAAACAATAAGCGGATTATAATGTTAAACGATGAGGGTTTTTTTTTTCATCCAAGATTATCTTGTGTGTGATGGATTACATTAGGTTGTCCATGAATATTGTATACGTTTATTTACGTTGCCATTGCAGGTCGTTGATTACATAGCAGCCGACGGACCTTAGACCAAGAGCTATTGTGGCTGGCAGAAACAAATGATATGGGACTCAGGGAGCAATATCGTTCAACTCAATTTCGTTACCAATTCTAAAATGCAGTACAAGGGTTATAAAATTAAGTACAAGATGATTATAAAATATTTCGAGCCGCTTTGTAAACGCAATTTCGCATCACCTTTTTTCCTCTTTGTCGCAATTATAAGGGATGCATATTATAGTTAATTATGATTAGAGCTTGTTTTAATTTGGTATAGTCGTGAGCATAGTGTAGCAGATGATAGTTAAAAGGGCATTTCGTGATCCACAGCCTCATCCCCCCCCCCACTTTTCTCAAAAAAAGTTCACTGGAAACCTCTGGCTACATAATGTTTATGTACAAAATATTTCTTGCAGATTAATTCGTTTAGCAAAGATATCGTGAAATTTGAATTTCGTTCTGGTGCACCAGAACGAAATTACAACACATTGTCTATGGAGCAGTGTAATACACATAATCATGCATAACTCGCGAACGCAAAATCGGAATCAACTGAAATTTTGGGAATAGGTTTTTTCGTGGATATCTAATGAAAAATGACATAAATAGAGGATGCTAGGATCACGAAATACTCCTTTAAGTCTTAAAATTTCCTAAAAAATATTCAGGTTGAATTTTCCTTAAAACTAATTCATCTCCATTATCATGATTATCATAATTATACCTCACTACTGGAAGCACATACAGTTTTCCATGAAACCGCAAAGGTCATACATTTAATATTGTTCCGATCGGGCTGGAAAATGAGGTGGATATTTAGTGGATATATAAGATATATTTTGAAAAGATTAGGGCCTATTTTGTGATACATTATACTATTTATACAAGTGATTCTATATTCCTAGAGTCAGCAGGTTTCCAAAAATGTATACTCTTACTATTCTAGGGTGATTGGCTCACAAGATGAAAAAAATGTATATGCAATGAAATTGCGCAACTTCACACTTCAAATTACTGAGTCTTGCATAACGACAAACAGCATGGTCACGTGACGTGCATTTTCCCAGATCTCGGAGGTTTGTAATTTCGCTGCCATGGTGAATCATCACAATCAGATCGCATCAACTAGGCTGGTTATCCCGAACCTGTCACAAACCTATCCACACGTAGATGGTAACATCCACCAATTATCTGTGCAGCTCCCCAAATTCCATTTCATGGGTGAAGGAAGTTTTTGATAACCAAACAACTAATAACTGATTTTTGAAAGCAGGAGGAAACGGTTTGCTAACAAAAATTAACAAAATTACAAATGATATAGTGAAAAAGTGTGATTCTGCATAGACTTTATACAGTCCCTCCCCCTAATCCTCCTCCCCCTAATCCTCAACCACCCTTGGCACATTTCATTTAAAATGTCATAAAAAAATAATGAAAGATGATTTGAAAACAGCACTTTACATGAGTAATAAAGAATAAATTAGGTTAAATTTAAGGCCTTAATGAGTCTTCTGGGTGAAGAAATACTCAGGAGACAATGTTTTGTAATTCATACTGCACGTCAAAATGTAACAAAACCACCTTTTTGGATACCCCAGTATATTTTGCAGGACCATAGACCCACACGACGTGCCTTAAGGCCCGGTCACACTGTGACGGACGATAAGCAACGAAAGGTGACGAACGTGAAAATCACAAAATGTTGACCGCAAAGCGACGACAAAAAGAGGAAAAACAAGATTCGCTGACGAGTGGGAACAACCTTCAGCGACAACACGACGGCAAGGGACGAAAGGCTGCGGCAGGAAACGGAGACTTGCGACCAAAACCGGACGTTGTCTGGGCAGCGAGTGACGATGTCTCGACGGAGCCCGACAACAAGCAACGAGGTCGGACGGCTGGCAGCGGATTTGCTTGCGGCAAGGAACGGCAGCTGACGGTGGATTGCGCGATGCGGCGATGATGACATGACTCAGCGGCCGACATCAAAGCCTGCATGTGTGTGTGCGGGTCGTACAGTCCACTTTGGCGTTTCCACTCTTCACAACGTTCTGATCACCCACTCAAAAATATCAATATCAATATGAACAATAATCAAAAATATTAAAATCAAATAAATAATAATCCAAACTATTAATATCTATATCAATAACAATCAAAAATATTAACATCAATATCAATAATAATCAAAAATATTACACATTATCAATAATAATAAAAAAAAATAGTAAAATTAATATCAATTACAATTAGTGTAGCTCTGACTTCCTCAGGACAAAGTACCTAAGAATAAGACATGTAGACTGCCCCTTGTCAACAGAGAACAAAGAGATCTCGCCTATCTGCTAACATACACGTTTTTATGGCTCTGAAAAGAGCCGTTCACCGAAGACTGTCCCTTGTCTACAGAAACAAGTAGACCTCGCCTATCTGCTAAATTTAAAGGTTTGGTGGCTCTGAAAAGAACCGTTCAGTGAAGACTGTCCCTTGTCCTGAAGAAGTCAGAGCTACTCCTGATGAAAGCTTGACAGTTCTAAACTTGTCTGACGGCAACCCGCTAAAAACTCACCAATTGTTATGAATTCCCGTCGTAAAAGCCTATCCCACAATCAATATCAATAATAATCAAAAATATTACACGTATCAATAATAATAAAAAAATAATATCAATATCAATAATAATCAAAAATAGTAAAATCAATGTCAATAATTATCTAAACTATTAATATCTATATCAATAATAATCAAAAATATTAAAATCAATATCAATTATTATAATCAAAGATATTAATATCAACATCAATAATAATAAAAAATATTACACATAATAATAAAAAATATTACACATATTACACATAAAAATATTACACATAATAATCAAAAATATATAAATATCAATAATAATCAAAATATTAAAATCAATATCAATAATAATCCAAACTATTATATCAATATCAATAATAATCAAAAATATTAATATCAATATAATATCAATAATGATCAAAAATACAGACTTGACATTTAGTATGGAATATTTTTCGAAAACTATCAAGACTGGTCTGGAAGGGGCTTTGGATAAACCGTACGGGCTAAATATTAATTGGGGTGTGTCGGGAGATGGTGTAAAATAATTGTTTGATAGAAAATGAGCTTTCCATGAAGTTAACATAATGGTTCTCATAATGTAGCAGAATGTGCCTAAAATGGCTGATTTAGGGAGGCTGAATTTGAGCTTTGTGGGGACACAATTCCGGACTTTATGCAACATTATTCTGTTATTATCAAATTTATAGGGGTTTGAGGTGATATTTCCTAAACTTCGTCAGCAATTGGCATTCATCACAGCTGAAATACACTTGCAATGTATCATTTTTTTGAACAGGGGAGGAGCTTAAAATATGGCTTTTAAAAGTGGTACGTATTCTGAAAGTTTGAATGGCCTCCCTGAGATCAAATGTTATAAAATTAAGGTACAAATTAACTGCACGGATTCTTGGTTGTCTAATGAACTCTCGCTCTTTCTTTGTGTACAGTAAGTTTATAACATTTGGCCCCAGGGGGACATTCAAAATGTCTGAGTGCGTACCACTTTTCAGAGCCATATTTTTAAAGCTCCTCCCACTTTCAAAACTGGTAGATTACAAGTGCATTTCCGTTCTGACGAACACTTATTGGTATTTAGGTTCAGTAAATATCACCTCAAACCTCAATAAATTTGATAATATCAGAATAATGTTACTCAAAATCAGAAATTTTAACCCCCACAAAATTCGAATTCAGTCTACATAAATCCGCCATTTTAGGGTAAATAATAATCAGAAATAGTAATATTTTAGGGTAAATCACTACATCATGAGAATCATAATTTAAACTAATGGAAAGCACATTTTCTGTCAAAAAATTACTTTACACCATCTCCCGACACACCCCAATTAATATTTATCCCGTCCGGTTTACGCAGACTCCGTTCAGACCAGTCTTGGAATTTTGCGAAAAAATATTCCATACTAAATGTCAAGTCTGTATTATCATCAATATCAATAATAATCAAAAATGTTAATATCAGTATCAATAATAATCAAAAATGTTAACATCAATATCAATAATAATCAGAAATATTAATATTTTTGATTATTATCGATATTTCTTTTTATATGAACTTCAAAATTACATCGTGCCGGACAGTCTATTGAAATCGAACAGACGTCAAAAATGTCAAAATCACACAAAAGGTTTTAACCTTTTGTGTGATTTTTGACATTTTTGATTTTAAAATCGTGGACCATCGTTTAAAATCGTAACCCATCGCAGACCACCGTTTCAATGCCGCAGGTACTCGCAAACGACCCGCCATCAACAGTCAACATCCGTCACCCTCCGGACAAAATTCGCAAGTCACTGTCGCACCAAGATCGTTACAATTTCGTTACTTGCCGCAACGTGTCGTCAGGGTTCGAGATGTGACGTCGCTTGCCGTTGTTTTTCGTCAATGGTCGTTGACAGCGACTACCAACGAAATTGTGACGACCTCAAAACGACTAGAGACGGCTTCGCACGGTATGGAAACGGCAAAGAAATTAGGGTTGCGGTCTCCAACGAAAGTTGAACGGAATCACAACTACTTTTTTGTCGTCACAAAATTTTCAACATGTTGAAAATTTGCCGACGAACGCGACGAATAATTTCGGCCGTCTGCGGTCGTTAACGGATTCGTCAGGCCCGGTCACACTATGACGAATAGGGGTGAACGGCAAGCGACTTTAAGCTGCGAATTGCAATTTTGAATTTACCGTCACTCATCGTGGGTTGCCGTTAGTTGTCGCTGACGAGTCCGTTAGCGACCGCAGACGGCCGAAATTATTCGTCGCGTTCGTCGGCAAATTTTCAACATGTTGACAATTTTGTGACGACAAAAAAGTAGTTGTGATTCCGTTCAAATTTCGTTGGAGACCGCAACCCTCATTTCTTTGACGTTTCCATACCGTGCGAAGCCGTCTCTGGTCGTTTTGAGGTCGTCACAATTTCGTTGGTAGTCGTTGTCAACTACCATTGACGAAAAAACAACGGCAAGTGACGTCACATCTCGAACCCTGACGACACGTTGCGGCAAGTAACGATATTGGTGCGACAGTGACTTGCAAATTTTGTCCGGAGAGTGACGGATATTGACTGTTGATGGCGGGTCGTTTGCGAGTACCTGCGGAATTGAAACGGTGGTCTGCGATGGGTTACGATTTTTAAATGATGGTCCACGATTTTAGCCTTTTTGTGCGATTTTTGACATTTTTTGACGTCAGTTCGATTTCAATAGACTGTCCGGCACGATGCAATTTTGAAGTTCATATAAAAAGAAATATCGATAATAATCAAAAATATTAATATTTCTGATTATTATTGATATTGATGTTAACATTTTTGATTATTATTGATACTGATATTAACATTTTTGATTATTATTGATATTGATGATAATACAGACTTGACATTTAGTATGGAATATTTTTTCGCAAAATTCCAAGACTGGTCTGGAAGGGGTCTGCGTAAACCGGACGGGATAAATATTAATTGGGGTGTGTCGGGAGATGGTGTAAAGTAATTTTTTGACAGAAAATGTGCTTTCCATTAGTTTAAATTATGATTCTTATGTTGTAGTGATATACTCTAAAATATTACTATTTCTGATTATTATTGATATTGATATTGATGTTAATATTTTTGATTATTATTGATACTGATATTAACATTTTGATTATTATTGATATTGATGATAATATTTTTGATCATTATTGATATATTGATATTAATATTTTTGATTATTATTGATATTGATATAATAGTTTGGATTATTATTGATATTGATTTTAATATTTTGATTATTATTGATATTGATATTTTTTTATTATTATTATTGATATGTGTAATATTTTTTATTATTATTGATATTGATATTAATATCTTTGATTATAATAATTGATATTGATGTTAATATTTTTGATTATTATTGATATAGATATTAATAGTTTAGATTATTATTGACATTGATTTTACTATTTTTGATTATTATTGATATTTATATAATTTTTATATTATTATTGATATGTGTAATATTTTTTATTATTATTGATATTGATTGTGGGATAGGCTTTTACGACAGGAATTCATAACAATTAGTGGGTTTTTTAGCGGGTTTAGAACTGTCAAGCTTTCGTCAGGAGTAGCTCTGACTTCTTCAGGACAAAGTACATAAGAATGAGACATGTAGACCGCCCTTGCCTACTGATGACTCTGAAAAGAGCCGTTCACTGAAGACTGCCCCTTGTCAACAGAGAACAAGGAGATCTCGCCTATCTGCTAATATACAGGTTTTGGTGGCTCTGAAAAGAGCCGTTCACTGAAGACTGCCCTTGACAAGGGGCAGTCTTCATTGAACGGCTAAGGGGCAGTCTTCATTGAACGGCTCTTTTCAGAGCCACCAAACCTTTAAATTTAGCAGATAGGCGAGGTCTGCTTGTTTCTGTAGACAAGGGGTAGTCTTCGGTGAACGGCTCTTTTCAGAGCCATAAAAACATGTATATTAGCAGATAGGCGAGATCTGCTTGTTCTCTGTTGACAAGGGGCAGTCTTCAGTGAACGGCTCTTTTCAGAGCCATCAGTAGACAAGGGCAGTCTACATGTCTCATTCTTAGGTACTTTGTCCTGAAGAAGTCAGAGCTACACTAATTGTAATTGATATTGATTTTACTATTTTTTATTATTATTGATATGTGTAATATTTTTTATTATTATTGATATTGATGTTAATATTTTTGAGTATTATTGATATAGATATTTTAAATATTTAAAATAGTTTAGATTATTATTTATATTGATTTTAATATTTTTGATTATTGTTCATATTGATATTGATATTTTTGATTATCATTGATATTGATATTTTTGAGTGGATGATCAGAACGTTGTGAAGAGTGGAAACGCCAAAGTGGACTATACGACCCGCACACACACAGGCTTTGATGTCGGCCGCTGAGTCACGTCATCATCGCCGCAATCCACCGTCAGCTGCCGTTCCTTGGCGCAAGCAAATCCGCTGCCAGCCGTCCGACCTCGTTGCTTGTTGTCGGGCTCCGTCGAGACATCGTCACTCGCCGCCCAGGCAACGTCCGGTTTTGGTCGCAAGTCTCTGTTTCCTGCCGCAGCCTTTCGTCCCTTGCCGTCGTGTTGTCGCTGAAGGTCGTTCCCACTCGTCAGTTAATCTTGTTTTTCCTCTTTTTGACGTCGCTTTGCCGTCAACATTTTTTGATTTTCACGTTCGTCCCCTTTCGTTGATTATCGTCCGTCATAGTGTGACCGGGCCTTTACAGAGTTGGGAAATATCTTTCTTTAGCAAACCATATTAGTTACGCTAAAAAATTAATTTCAAAAAAAGCTCGCGGCCGACGTTAAGGGCTATAAAAATCAAAAATCTTACACTAAAAGACTATCCAAGCATTATGTTTTTAACTGACATTTCTGAAGGAAAAAAATATTGCTTTATATTTGACCGAGAAAAAAGTTTCATAGCAAAAGGGTATCTCTGAATTGTGCTGATTTCAACATGTATCGATAGACTTTTAGCGCAACTTTGCATAACAAAAGAAGCTGGTGACTAAAATTCTGCATGTATATAAAATAAGATAAAATAAAATGATGTGATTTATGTTATGAAGATTATTTACTTCTAATTTAAATGGATTGTAACTTAAACTATTATATTATTAAATTATACCTACTTGAAAATACAAGAAAATATTGTAAAGGCCAATAATATACGCACATGTTACATTCTTAACTCATTCGATATTAAAAGTGTATACAAAAGGGCGAAAGGCAGGTGCATCCCAGGGAAAAAATTCTGCTTTTTCCTACCAAAACCATACTTGACATGTATGTTACTATGCATGAAAGAAGTACATTAATTCCAGAGACCACCCCAATTTTTCCCTTAAATCCAAGATGGCGGCCAAAATCCCAAAATTCCACTAAACCTCATGTTTACAGTCTTAGAATGTTATGGAACTATTTCATTTTACTTTAACTTAAATATCGGTTGACATATGCGCACAACAAGAAAATAATTACGTGAATCACTAAATGGACTCACCGTTAACCAAATATGACCCAACTCTATAAGAATACCTGTGAAAAACATGATGAAATGACACAATGATTCGAAAACGGCATTTCGCAAACTGGAACCAGGGTACTTGTATGTTCATTGAACCATGATAACCGAAATAAATCCAGAGGCACACAAAAGTGTACTTGAGTTCAAGAGGGCACAGAAATTCGCAAACGGGTCATTCGATGTTAATTTTAAACAGAACGGATGTACATCCGACCTCTGGGATGTTCTACCATTGGTCATAAAAAAGTCAAATTTCCTATTTTTGTAGAAAACTTCGTGACCTTGAGCTGACTTTAGTCAATAGCAGGTCACTTTACAAAGAACCCTTTTTAAAGGGCAATATCTTAGCAACTAAAATATCTGACCTTCCTCAAGCAAGCAATAAGACTTTTAGCACAAAATGATACATCGGACAGTCTGGAAGACAACTGGAAGAGAGACTTAAAGAACATAAGTCCATTGCCCCAGCAGGACACCATCTACCGTGTACAGCACTGAGAATACCCCCGTCTGGTGCGGAAGGCCATTCAGATCAGAAAACACACTCCAGCGCCCAACCGTGATCAAAAACTTGAGATCCTTTCGTTATATAGTGCCCTAATCCGATCAATAGAAAGGACATCAAAGGTGGAGAGCAGGACATTCAACTACATTAGTTCATCACTGGAGCCCTCCTGATGAGGATGTTGTACATATCGAAATATTGATGTAAATATCTTAATATATTTGTGTTGAATGACAGTTTAAAACTCATTTACTTTTATGTAGCCATTTAATTTAAAAGATACAATACGAAACAATATTTAAAATTTCCCATTTAGAGTGATCTTGCGTGCCCCGGCCCCTTTGCGCAGAAAGATCCCAAATAAAGTGGTTATTTGGCGAAATTGGGGTTTTTGGACAATAATTGTATTACAGTTTAAACTACCATTTGCTTTTTAAATTGGACACACCGTTCAAATTTACTCAGATATAAGATCTTATTTACTCGTGATTCTTTTTTCTTACATTTTACAGTTATATTACATATGACACCACTTGTTTACTTGTTTTTCATAATATGTATGTACATTTATTTCCCTTGACATAATCCACTATATTATTATGTCCACCAGTTTAGAGAACTGAATCATTCGTGTACAAGATGTATAAAGAGGAATGTGCATGTTTGTTCGCCACGAATGGGCACGGCATTTATTAGCGTTGTATCATCAACATTTCTTTCAGAAGTGGATCTGTAAAGAACAATGGGACAAATAAATAAAAAATAATAAATAATACCGAACTAAGTAACGACGGCATTTCTTAAGCGTACTTACAGAAGTACCATATCGCTTTAAATAAAAATATAGCTAGGTATTATTTAGAAGAGGTGAGTCTTTTTAGTCCATTCATAGATAAGGGCGTAGCAAGAACTTCGGGGGCTGATGGACAAGGGGCCGCGTGGGACCTTTTAACATCTGCTTTATCAGCCCTATCCCTAACCCACTTCATTTTCGCTTTTGCTCGGGGTCCCTAAACCCCACGGGCTTCTGGACTTCGTCCACCCTGTCCACCCCTTGCTATACCCCTGTTGGTAACATTCGCTTAAAATCACAAACTGGAATGAATACCAAAATGGTTTAGAACCTATATCCGAGAGTAACACTTGCATGTCATCTATTTTACTTACATTTCGTCTCTTCGGTCCCCAATAGTAGGATTGCACACCCAATTCATCAGGCTGGTACACTGGGTTATAATACACCACATTGGAAGAACAAGGTGTTATGTCCCCAGCTAACAAAGAAGGCTGAGTAGCAATCCTTAATGGCGGGAGTTGCTGGGTGTGGGTAACTGGAGGGAGAGGTTTTGTTGCCATGGTATATCTTCGTATGGCTAGGCAGCAAAAGCACATAATGAAAATTAGCATAGAGATACCGAAAATGATCCCGATAGAGATCCCTATGATTTCAGCTAAACGAAGTCCTCCATCTGCTGAAGAAACACACATGAAAGTTAACAGTTACGGTAATTTATAGAACGGAAAGAATGACTTATAGAGAGACTATATAATGAGCAAAGTTATTTTTCATCATTTCCCGCCATTTAGGAACACATTCTCAAATGACGATCAGATAAAGATGAAAGCGATATTACTTTCTCTTCTGAATACTCAGTGCATACCACAAACATGGTCGCACTTTCGACCTGTTGGTATGTCTATTTAGGTTAATTTATATAATGGATGGGTCATGGAGCATAGCCCATTTTTGCTTCACTGTACCCATAATTTTCGAAATGTACCGCATACTGCAGTTACTGTCCGTTTTCCTATACACAATACACAGTGCTCTCACCATTGACGCGTGACCTCTACAAATATTGTATGTTAGAAGTATAGGCAGTTGCCTAGTTAACGTCACTGTGTGAAAAATAACCGGCCAATGTTTAAAGTATTCTCTGAAATTCTAGAAAATATAGTTTTGTAACATGTCCTACATTTTTAGCTAATTTAGGTGTTTGGAAGTATTCGCACTTTGGTGTTTTAGTGTATATCATAGGTAATAGGACATTGCCTAGTTAACGTCACTGTGTGAAAAATAACCGGTCAATATTTAAAGTATTCTCTGAAATTCTAGAAAATATAGTTTTGTAACATGTCCTACATTTTTAAGTGTTTGGAATATTTCCAAACCGTGTTAAGTCTGCAACCATTATGCTTCTCATTTTCAAGAATGCTGGTTAACAATAAGCAGACTATTGTCTCATTTCGTAAACAAAAGCTCACACAGTATTGTTACCTTGCGTTTGCTTTATAATCGTTCACCCAACTGAAACTATAATACCAGCTCAGAAACATGTGTAGTGTGGATTTAACCAGAGAAGATCTGATTTAATCAGTTGAGCTGTTTTCGATGAGTGTTATCTTGGTTTAATAGCTTTTAATGGGGTTTAAATTCTACTGTAGACATGACTGCATCATGAAAAGTATTAAAACCTTTTGGAACATGGATAGATCAAAATTGGTCTAGGGATGGGTCCACTTTCAGATTCTCACCGGCACCTCTCTACCCAAACCAAACTTGAATACCACCCCCGGATATTTAACCGGGATGTTAATAGGCCTCGAGTGGAGATTAAATCAAAGTTATAACTTTACCTTCAGCACTCGGGGTTTCTTCAGTAGGAATAATATTGCACATTTCGCCAAGAAATCCATTTGAACACCTAAATCAAACAAATATCGTTATATGCATGCTGTCTTTCATACTGATGTATTCCACAAGTTAATGAAAAATACGGCTGGAAATGTGATTAATTATGGGTTTGTTACTCAGAAGGTCAACATTGCAAATGAGACACATGTAAAAATGACTTAGGCAATTAGCGTAGCAGGCTGATGATATTAGTTAACAGAATCAAATGCATTTATCTTTATCGCAGCTTTAATAAAATTACAATAGTTACAATAGATTTTTCCCTGCTTATATCTTCATAACTAAGGATTATTAGAAAAGATACTAGTAAGCTGCTTCATAATAGGATCTCAAAGATTCTCACGTGCCAGGACGCTTAATTTCTTTCTGCAACCATAATGGGCCGCAATATATCACTAACCGCATAGTCCGAGGCAAGGTTCATTATTGTCGGGGTTAGGGTCTTAGGGTTAGGGTGTTAGGGTTAGGGTTAGGGTTTAGGGTTAGGGTTTAGGGTTAGGGTTAGTGTTAGAGTAAGGGTTAGGGTTAGGGATTAGGGTTAGGGTTAGGATTATATTCGTATTTATTAGTACTAATATACTAGTAATAGTATATTGTGTGTATGCACTTTATTCCGTAATCAATAAGTATCATAAACAAACACCTTTCTGGCACAACGAATCATAGCACAGTCGTGTAGGCATTAGACTATGGATACATAGATTGTTGGTTCGAACCCCAGGTAAACCGTTGTAGAATTTTTAATTCTATCGATTTCTTTTTATTTTATTAAGTAAGAGGAAATAATAATGGTAATAAACTCGTGTTATATCTAGCCTCATAGGCCTATAATTACATGTATGTACTATGTGTTATCGCATTGCGGCCTACTATGGTTGCAGAAAGAAATAACGCTGCCAGGACAGGTTTTTTAACCCCAATAATTATGTTTCTGCACTCTTAGAATGATCATTATTATGTTGGCTTCAAACACCTATACTTGACAACTTTAAGTTGATATATAAACACTACAATACGCCAATTATGGAATGAAGACGACGAAAGTAACGCCATAGGGATTACACGGCGATCGAGGTGGCGTAAGGTTAACTTTGTTTATTCGGGGTGCCCCACCATACGCCACTATTGAATAAAGCCGACTAATTTGATTGATACGGTCGTGTGCAGCATCTTGTTAGCTCCAAAAGCTAAAAACGACCACGTAGCTGAATTTGGCCATGTTCGCTTGTCCACAACTAGCTCCTGCCGACTATCCCAAGCGCCCGTACTAAGGGACCGATCGTTATTTACGGCAGGGGGGGGAATGGGTGTTTTGGATAAAATATCGACAAAAAAATTTCGCGTTCCCCCCTCGCGTCCGCTCAAAATTTTCGCGTTCCCCTTGTTTTCCCAATTTTCTCCATTTAAAATTTAACAATCCCCCCTCCTGGTTCAACTAAAAATTTCAGGTTCCCCCCTCAAGACCACAAAAAATTTTCGTGTTCCCCCCTAAATTTACCCATTCCCCCCCCTGCCATAAATAACGATCGCTCCCTAAGAGCGGTGTATTCAATTGTTAATATGAAAAGGATGAGGTTTCTGTACACGACCCAATTAAATTTTCATAACAGGTGCACGTGTAGCATTATGATGGGCTACATAAGTGAGAACTACTTACAAACAGACACCGGTATTACGAGTCAGGTCCGCTATACAGCTTCCACCGTTATTGCACGTTACACCATCACATACGTCTGCAAAGTAATGATTCTTATTCGGTCAATCCTGAGAGACTGCAATACATCCGAATAACATTGCTATTTAATTTCAACACCAAACATACTAAATGGAAATATTCAGTCATCCACTCCTCATGCTCTTTGGGTTTCTTTGGGAAAAAATCCATGCACTTCCGGAGTAACTTATCCAGGTTACCCTATTTGAAATACACACTCCCTGTGTAGAAGATTAACGTCTTGCAGGGAGTGTATAGATTTCAACTGCTATTGATTATGATTACTATGATTACAGCCAGATATTGCAAACACCTACAAAATGTTGTGTAATGATACTTCGTTGATTAATAATGTTTCGCACTGTTTTTTAAAGAACAAGCTATAGGAAGAGTTCTTAGCTATAGATTAGTTGACATGCGTTTACATTTGTTACGCCCTCTCTTGGTCTAAGATTAAAACTGCCAGGTAAAAAAAACCACAATAATTGTTGAGGTTTTGTTTCATTAATTTTGGTTTCAAAGCAAATAATAAACTTGTTTACAAATGCATCAACTGGAGTGCTTCACGGTGATGTATTGGCACCATTCCTGTTCATTTTTCCTGGTAGACTACCTTCTGAAGAAATCAACTTCTGCAATTGACGCTGGAATTGTAACCTACCCACGTCGGTCAAGCAGGTATCCTGCTAGGATGCTGAATGACCTGGATTTTGCTGATGATATTGTAGGAGTCTTCCATAGCCCAGGCCCAGTCACAGCTTACTAAGACTGCAGCAGATCTAGGCCTTGTCATCAGTGCACCTAAGACAGAATAATATGACTGCAACGGTAACGCCCAACCAGCACTTGAAGTCTATGGTAGTACCGTCAACCACGTCACAGACTTAAAGTACTTGGGTTTCAAGATGGGCTCTAGTGTTGGAGACCTAAAACGAAGAAAAGCACTAGCCTGGGCAGCTTTCTGGAAACTGGAACGCCTTTTGGAGAAGCCCGTCAAAAATCAAGCTGTTTGAGACAATGTGTGTTCTAACTTTCTAACTTTCTGTACGGGTTTGAGTCATTGGTAATCACCAAGGACATGGAAAACAAGATCAATGCCTTTGCAACATCTTGCTACAGAGTCATGTTAAACATGAAGCGTATGGATCGGATTCCAAATGAAACCATCTACAATCTGACCAACACCAATCCACTGGTTGTCAGGGTCGAGATTAATCAACTTAAATTTTTCGGCCATATACTGCGTCTTAAAGACGGCGAGCCTGTGAAAGAAAATGCCCTTTATATTCCACCACATGGGAAGAGGAAACTTGGACGGTCGCGCACACTGTACTTACAGTATGTCCAGCACCTCCTGTGAGATACTGAAGGGATGCTGCAGCCAATATCGCAATAATTGGAGAAAGTTTGTAGTCGCCTGCTCCGCAGCCGACTGGATGATGTACATAATATCACACAAAAGTTGTGTTTTGAAAAGATTTATGTGGTCTGCCATAGGCACTCTATTATTTTACCTGGCTTGAAACAACAGAGGGCGTTCTGAATGTAAACATATGACATCATAGGTCAACTCATCTATTCGCCGTAACTGACGTAATAATCGGATTAACTACCATTTTTGAGTAGATCGCCCTGCACTACAAGCAGATTGCACTAATCACCTGTGTATGTCAGCAAACGTAGATTGAAAAAAAAATACCGCTCTTTTCAAAGATACTAATCTTACAGGTGCGAGTGATTAGCCTTTCTTTGTCATCTATGGTTCAATGCATAGGTACCGCGTAAACGTTGTAGTGCAGGCTGATATATTCAAAATTGTATTCATCTATTGCTATGGGTAATAGGTATCAATTTAAACATTTTAAATTTAGATGCCAATTTTCCACAAATACCTGTAAACTGCAAAGTAGTTCCAGGAACTACTTTAAATGTCGAGTCATCAATATATCCCTCCGAATCAAGAACATTTTGAAACATGGTTTCAAGCTCTGTTTCACTACTTTCGTAATCCTGGTTGAGTGCCACGATGAATTTGACTCCAATACTTCCACAATATAAGTCATATACATCGACGAAGAGAAAACTATAGGTTGACTTATATACATTTGTGAGCTAACGGAAGAAATCAGAAGAACATTTTTTTCGGGCTATTAATTTAATGTTATCTTGAATTTAATATGTTGGATAACCATTGTGCGTATTGATCATGACCAGTATCATCATCATGGTAATAATAATGAATTATTGCTGATACTGATGTTAATCTCAAGAGGACATTGTGCACTGTACAATGTACAATCTTTCTAAACATAACAAGAAATATGACATTTTTGTGTGTAAAATGTGATGTTACACGACGTCGCCCATTGGCTTATTTATTTATTTGCAACATTTGGTTTAATTATTTACATACTTCAAATCAACTGGCTGTCTAATTAGTGGTATTTTCTTCCTAGTTATTTGCAGGGTAGAAACCCAAATACAACACCGTTCAGCTTATTCTTACCAAACGCTCAATCCTCCTTTCTAACGTGATGTAGGTAGGCGACATTTTATCCAATAAATCAATGGAACACACAACAGGAACGCCGTCTATCTCTACTATTGTGAACACGCTAGTCTTTAGTGCAATGGTACCTAGTCAAAAATATTACATATCATGTCAAAACGGTTACAATTTTTTGATAGTAGTCAGGGGTATTACTCATCTTAGTATATAACTAACAATAGTTTGTGGTAATGTGTCTATAAGCATTGGTATCGTATAAATATGCATATCACTTTAATGAAACCCTTAAATAATTGTATTAGTATTTTGCGATTAACAAATTTGAAGGTATTAATAAAACAAAACCACAGGTCACGTGTATTCGTCATCCTAATCCTAAAAAACACATAAGCACCAAATCGTTTTGTGATATTAACCGATCAAAATAGGTGAAAGATTAGGATGATGAAAATCATGTGACCTGTGATTTTGATCTTTTTCACAGGATTTTCTGCTTAGATTTTTAAGGCACTGTCCACATAATAACTGCTCGATTCAAGTCATATCCAGCAGTATCTTGAGTAGTTACCTCGGGATGTATCGAATAGAGGATTACAGGAGTTGCCCCGGAGCGTGATTACAGGGAATGTAACATAATTGAAAAACTGAATCGGGTAATGTTTCTTTTTTTAGCCGAGTAATGGGTTGTCTCCATGACGAAGAAATTAATTTTGTTTATTTATTTCTTTACCTCTGTGACCCCGTCACAGGTCACTGACAAAAATCGCCGCAGAGAAATCAGACGGCTTGAGGAAGCATCCAGGATAGGATGTAAAACGTCACCAGTTAAAAAATAGTAAGTCCAGTTGACTAGATTTTGATTATCAATTTGATATTTCTCTACCTCGCATACGATTTTCGAATTGTTTCCAAAAGTTCTATCTGAGCTTCTTGAATGAGAAGATGCTAGAGAACGGCTATTGAACTGAATGAAGGGAAATAGATAATAGCGTCACTGCTCTTCTCCATATCAGGATCATTTAGCCAAAGGTCCCAGGTTCAAAACCGGTTGGGCAGTGAATTTTTTCAGTGGCTTATTAATGTGGAGACTTGTGTTTTTTGGTAAAGTATACCTGAAATTGGTTGCGGTCTCGGTACTACAGAGGTGTCGTCATCCAAGATTATAATCCGAGTTTCTGAGACTATCACTCTACTCAGCAACTCGATTGTAAATTGTTCCTGGGACTCAACTTCATTATCATTTATTATACTAATGTCGATCTTCTTTAATGTTTCCCCAGAACCGAATCGGACTGTGCCTGAAGAACTCGTGTAATCTGAAGAAGTTGCTGTTGAATCAACTGTTCGATAATCTACAGAAATAAAAATAAAACATGTGTTCATGCCAAATAGATGTCATTTAGATGTTTATTAATATTGATATTATCCAGGTTGGTCGCAAATCCTGCCAGTGATGCCAATGCCGCAGATTAGGCGCGCAATTGGGCTACTCTGCGACTACTTGCCGTTACTAAAAAAAAGCATGCCGCTATTTTCTCCTAAAATTGGACTAGTTTTGCCAGTGTCAAAACGGGGCAGCATTTTGACATATTTTCCCCATCAGCCGATTTATAAAGGTTTTGAATCTCTGAAACTCCAAATTGAAATTACAATTGGTTTTGTGATCATTTTTATCAAATGTTAGCGTGAACAATAGCCCACGAGGAGTGACACAGGCACCTGGGCACTATGAAAGACAACCACATGGGCCAATCAGTGGTTCACCGCACATTAGGAACAACAAGATTGAAGGGGTACAGTAAAGTATCAGACACATAAAATAAGATGCTTATGAACTTATGTTCTTGAAGGAAAGTGCGCCCTTGTCAGGTATGTCACCGATTACTCCATCTAGTTATGCTATTCCAAACGTAAACTGCAGTGTGGAGGAAGGTCGTATCAGTAGATTTGGTTCTATAAATTGGTACGGTGAGAGGATGGCAAGGCATGGACAAGCTGGAGCGGGTAGTCCTTGTAACTACAAATGTTTTTGGTAGCAGTGCCTTCAGATCTAGTCGGCACAAGCTGGTGTGAATTTTGTAGACGACTGTTGCTGCAGCCACTTGAATATGATGTTCAGCTCTGTTATTTCTTCCACTTCGCTCGAAGTGATTTAAGTTCTAAGTTCGGGTAAATGCGCCCAAATATCCGGTATTGAGCGCTTTTTTTGAAGCTTAAACATTGGTCTACTTGAGAATTGTTTAGCACGGCCTGGCGAGCCAATGCGTCGCGGTATGGGCAACACTGAATCCTACCGTTAACAATAGCACCTGCTGATTGTCATTACTCCTGTACAAACTGGCACAAATATTATAGCAACAATTATAGAAATGCAATATATTTAAATGGACATATCCAGAAACTCACTCTGTGGGCTAAAATGCACTTTTATCAAAGCGCTCAAAAACAAGAGTAATTTTTTCTCACCCACTGTTGCGACGCATGATAAACAACCACTGCGCAGAATGGTCACTGTCAAAGTAGTTGTTGTTTCCCCTACTTGGTATACTTCCTGTAGGAATCTGAAACTAGCTATAGGAGAGATCATCATCATCATCATCATCATCATCATAATCATCGAAATCATCATTATCATCATCATACATCGTCGTCATCATCAACATCATCATCACGATCATCGTCATCATCATACATTATCAGCATCACAATCATCATCATCTTCATCATCATCAACATCATCATCATCATCATCACAATCATCATCATCATCATCATCATCATCATTGTCATAATGGTCGTCGTCTTCAACGACATCTTCGTCAAAATCATTATCAACAGCATTTATATCGTAATAGTCGTCCTCATTTTTATTGCGGTAATCATCATTGTATTCATGTTTTGATCAATAACATCTACAATGTTAAAAATAAATAATAACTTAACATGTAAACTATGCGCAGTCAAATTTACATTAATTTTATGCTTTACCGTAAGCTCATCGTATTCTATACGTATATTTGACCGTTGTTGGCTGTTGGGGCAGGTATTTTTATCATTAATCCAATTTTTGTGTAACCGTCGACTACGTCAAGAACACACTTGTCGTATTTATTTCAAATTGAACATGAACTCAGACTGAGCTGTAATGCAAAATTATCATGTCCGTATGCGGGAGGGGTGGTATTAAAGTCAAGAAGGTTCAATTTAAAAATACAAATGATCAGTGGGGCCACTTTTTCATGTTTAGATAAGTCGCAACTGAGTGGAGCCAACTCAATAGGCGTTTGCATTCAAATATTGAGACCAATTTCAAGCTTATTCACACAAGAATACTGTTTGGGCGCACTACGGTTTAACTATGGAAAATTGAACTTGGCAATTTTCTTTTTCCTATAATCAACATATCTTCACATTTATATTTTAAGTTTTTTAGTGATTAAAGGTACTGGTAAACTGTACAATGTTTCTTATGCCCATGTGTATGATTTTTCTTGTGACGGGAGAACGCACAAAATGTTCGTTTTGATGTATTATTGGCCTTAACTCGAGAAACGCAAGATATATCTGGAAAAATACGGTTAGTGTTATCCCATATGCTTTAAACTGTTCAAAATAATGTCAGTTTTTTGGATGTGTCGTGCACTTCTTTGCATGCGAGATTTTAGTTTTTTCAGAGGATAGTCCACATTTTGGAAACTCGGCCCCCTTAGGTCTGCGTATCGGCCTGTGTGTTATAATATGAAAGGTAGAATGCGAATATCACATTCAAGAACACTTACAATCATCGTCTTTGATAACTATGATAACCGTTCTTGGTGATGCAATCATTCCACCCTGTGCATCTACCAGGGATACCGACACCCTCTGGTCCTCCTCTACCGTCTCATCATCTGTATAGCGAAGTGTGGCATTAGATTCAGTCTCGTCTGATTCAAATTTGACTTTAGATGAAACTAATTCAACATCCGAGACTGCTTCATTATCGACTTGAACATCTGAAATGGGATATAAGAAGAGAACATTACTACAATTAGGCTTCTAATATTGGACCAAAATTGTATGTGACTGATTCATAACATAGTCGTTGAATAAGAGTCATTAGTATGCTAATTCACATACTGTACCTCTAACTCACCTACAGCTATATATATCGTTATGAATTCGGCAGACGGCCGAATCCGGATTCGGCTTTTGGTAAATTCATTTTACGCATCCAATATTTTTGAATTAGAGAACAAGGGATCAATGCTTTACCTATAGAGGGCAGCATATCGGTTTTTGACGGTTATCGTCGTTGACCGTACTGCGATGCACCGTTAGCTAACCCTGTATGTCGCCCTCTTTTGATTACTTATTATGCTGTTATCATCTCATCTCCGTTACAAATTGATGTGCTGCCCTCTATTATGTACATCATTGATCCCTTGTTCTCTCATTCAAAAGTAATGCATGCGTAAAATGAATTTACCAAAAGCCGAATCCGCATTCGGCAGTCTGCCGAAATCATAACGATATATGAGTTCCTAATAACCTAGTCGTTGAATAGGAATAATTTAATCATGCCGACTGATTCCCATATATCTAATTCACCTACATTCACAGGAGTTCCTTCATAGCCTAGTCGTTGTACAGGAATCATTATCATCCCCGCTGGTTCCCACACATCTAACTAACATACAAACACAGGAATTCCCTCATAGCCTATTTGTTGTATAAGAATCATTACTATGCTGCCTGATTCCCATACTTCTAACTCACCTACAGTCACAGGAGTTCCTTCATAGCCTAGTCGTTGAATAGGAATCATTACCATCTCCGCTGATTCCTGCACCTCTATGTAGGTTTCCTTCATGACAAGCTCAACTGTTTGTTAAAATAAAATGTTTGAAACAGTTATTTTTGATCTTTGATGTTTGATCTTTAATGTAACATGTCCAATATTTACTTACTCCTTTTGTGATAGACAAATAATTTGACAAACAAATTGACAATTATTGTCAATGAGAAAATCACAAAACATGTTTCTTTCCTATTTTATTAACAAATTTTCTAATTTAAAATTTGACCCGTTCTATATTTGTTTGATATCATCCTAATTTGTGCCTCTTTTACAACCTTATGAAACAAGCAATATAGCTTAACATGTGACTTGTTGCAAATGCTGTAAAAGTATTCTATTTAGAGTAAACTGTGTGCAATATTTTGGCTGTGTATAATGAATTTGCAATCACATCAAACAGTAAGTCAACTTACTATCGTCATCAACTATGTATATGCGAGCTCGCCTCAGCGTTCCTATATCTCCATTAACATCAGAACTTAATCGTACTGTGAAGTACTCGGTAGCTTCGAGAATAATATCATCTATAATATTTATTTGAGTATCAACCATGGTTTCTCCAGCAGGAATCTTGACCATAGTATTTTTAAGCTCTTCGTAATCAACCCCTTTTTGGGCAGACGAACTGGTCGTGGATAACACTGATAAGAAAAGAAATGATAGAGAACTATCAGGGTGAGTGTATTTGTAATGTACTGGAGGGCAAGTGCATTAGATGTATCAAAATTCAGCGCAAGTGCATTATTGTGTCCTATCTGTCTCTCAACAAGTGATACGCATTTATTAATTCACAATTATTAGGCAGCTTGGTGAATGGTATATATTATGGCTATTCACTCACTAGCTATGTACAGAACACCTGTTGGTTTTTCGATAAAATTAAGTAACCTCTCTTACTTAAGGAGCTAATTTTATCCATGATGATTTCATGCTATATTGAAAGATATTTATAAACCTTTTCGAGACATTTTGCAACTTGTAAAAATTCATTGCGGTTTTGTTCGAGGTTCGAGGACAGTTTAACGATTTTTAAAAAATTGTAAGGTTTAGCTCCAGAAATACTTACTGACGGTTACGTCATTATCCAAGTTGCCAGTTCGTACTAATGTCACTACTGCGGTTTCAGACTCGAGTGTTGTATAACTCTCTTGGCTGAACTCAATTGAATCTGCAAAGTCAGAAAGTATACTAATGAATTTAAAAAAAGAAGCCTGACGATGTTAAAAAATACCCGTGCAGGATTTTGCAATTTTAGCCTAACCATCAATATCGCGCTAATAACTCCAATAACACTCCAATATATGTCAATATTAGTAGGATTTCCTAACATGGAAGTTAGCTGCTTGGATGTTACTAGCCAGCTTCGCTCTCAAATTTACCACTTTAATGCATTTGTCGAGTAGCCAGTGAGGAGGGTCCATTGGCATGTAATCTGTACCTCTCGGTTTTAGTATTCTCTAAAGATATTCGTCACTGTCAAAATAATTACCATCGTCATCCCTGACTACAATTTCAATCACCGATGGATCAGCCAAACAACAACCGTTGCTAAGACTCAGCGTAACGGTCAATATTTCATCGTTCTCAAGAAAATTGTCATCGATGATTGTCAGCCATACATTAACCGAACGGATACCCGACGGGAATATAAATTCTACCTCCGTCTCGGTGAAAACGGTTGTTGGTGGTACAGATGTACTCGAATATGTTAATGACAATACTGAAAAGGATAAAAGAAAAAGAAAGAAGCATGTGAAAGAAAACGAAAAAAAAGATAGCGAAGAATAAATCACACAAAAGGGAAAAATGACGAAAGATGAAAAAAGTATTTTGGCTTTAATGAAGAACTCTCACCAGCATTGATGACACTTTCTATATTTTGATCTCTGGTGACCGTAATGTAAACCGCGCCGCCAGATTCGTCAAATGACGTCATATCCGGTGTAGTGATTTTCACTGAACCTGATTAAAATGAAAATATTAAATAGTTAAGGGGTTGGTCACCCACCTTTGCACAGTATTTTTGTGGGACCTGATAGAACATTAGACACACCAAATTACATTCTGAATACGAGGAATGTCCTTCTAATATTAAATGTTTTTGATTTTTTTGACATTTCCACCATAATACAAATTATGGCAAATTATATATATTTTTTATATTTTTTTTATACTTAACAGTCCTCGAAGTAAACTTTATTAATCTAATGTTATGTACTTAAAATGTGTGTAACTAATGTTATGTACTTAAAGTGTGTGTAACTGGGAGGAAAAGTCGTCCATCATTTGAAAATGTTGACCTTTCGTATTGAAGATATACGCTTTTTTAAAACATTAAAACATTTGAAGTTTTTTAGGAAAAATGGTATATCGTAAAAAAAAGTTAAAATTTTAATATGATGTACAGTTAGAACGCTGGACAACCGATTCTTTAGAGATGCATGGTCGCGCTAAAAGTCGATCGATACATGTTAAAATCAGCACAATTCAGATATACACCTTTTGCTATGAAATTAATTTTCTCGGTCAAATATAAAGCAATATTTTTTTCTTCAGTAATGTCAGTTAAAAACATTGTGCTTGGATATACATTTTTTTTTTTTTTTTTTTGTTAAAATTAGGTATGAAATTGTGTCGTTTAGTGTAAGATTTATAAATTTTATAGGCCTTACATCCGTCCACGAGCTTTTTTCGGAATTCATTTTTTAGCGTTTCAAACTAATATAATTCGCTAAGGAAAGATATTTCCCACCTATGTAAAGCACATCGTGTGGGTCTATCTATTATTGTTTTGTCAGAATTTCCGTTTTGATTTCACCTTTTTTCACGTCATGCTCGTAAAATCTCAAACTCAGTACTTTATCTCGAAAGCAAGCAGCATAAATAGTCGATAATTCCATTGATCTAATCCAGGTCTCTTCTGCATTGAAAGCAAGGTTTTGAAAGCACGATTTTGTAGCCCAAATCTCACATTTGGGTGCTTTGGTAAATTAAAGTGAATTTTGGATATTTGCTTCCGTGATCATGGTGATAGCCTGCAATGGCAAATATGGTTTCCATGATTATGTCGACCATTTTGTCTGTTTGTTTGTTTACCTTGGTTAGTCCGTATTAAGAGACGCACGTTGTACTGTCCAAACCTAGAAAAATGAGTGTGTTATTATAGGGGATTTTATTTTTCTGTCCCTCCTATCTCCAGGTGAATTTTGTATGACCCCCCCCCACCATCGCGGGTTGGCATTTTCATTACACCCTTCAGACTTGTGTTCGGCTTTGTTTTTAATTTGACATGTAGGCCTATTTGTCATAATAGGGCTATACCTTTTTAAATGTATAGCTATAACGTGCTATATAAATATTATTATACCGGTATGTAATATTATGTAGGCCTATAGGCCTATCGGGTGTGGGGTGGGTGCAGAGGTGTGTGAGGTGGGTAGTAGGGGTGTATATGGGGAAACTTTGGGGTGGTACTCAACACATTTTAAATATGACTTTCAATGCAAGGCTCATTGTTGCCACAAATGTGGTTTTTTTTTCCTTTAGGTTATTTAATAGGTTTTTTATAAACTTCCATGTTTAACCTTGTATTGTTTTGGCTGCTTTCTTATGACTTTCGCTGGTTTTCCAAAAGCAGTTTCAAACAAACACAAACAAAAGGCACCATACCCAGTCACCTTCATGACAATTGAAACACTAGGTCAAGTATTAACATCCAAGTTATTCTGTTTTTAGGCAAGCACTTTTAATTAATTGCTTGAACAGGTTTAAGTTAACAATGATAATGAATGGTTCTTATAAGGCACAATCTCTTCCGATGAGGAACTCAAAGCGCGTAAAGCACGAAATTGACAAACAAACGTAAAAACCATCAATTTACACAAATTGGTTTTGAGCTGGCGTTTAAATGCGGTAACGAAAGTCTGGGGATGTTACGAAGGTTATTTGGAAGTGTGTTCCAAACAGTTTATAAAACATACAGCGTAATATTTATGTTTTGTAAATGAAAGTTTTGTTTAAAATATTGCCCAATTGCATGTAAGATTGTTGATTTTTTACCAAATGTTGGGCAAAGTTGTTTTGAGGAGAAGCAAATTTCAACACATTGGTACGATGCTCACGGTGATGATGAAATCAAAAAATTAATCACTCACAGTGTCATAGGAGCGCTAGGCCTGGGAATTTCTTTGCTATATTGAAGTTCTGGCAACACTGTAGCCAGGCCGGTCTTCATATCACTGCATATGGCACCCATGGATATCGATTTACAATGCCTCGGATTTCACGCGTTGATTTTGAAAAATTTTCAGCCGGCAGTAAGAAAAGGTGAAACCAAAACGGAAATTCTGACAAAACTATGATATATCGCTCACGGTGATGTGCGTTAGAAAGTTGGGAAAAATCCTTCGTTAGCCAACTATATTACGTTGAAAAGCTAAAAGGTTGATCCAAAAAAAGGCTCGCGGGCAGAGTTGAAGCCTATCAAAATCGAAAATCTTACACTAAATGACTGAATTTCACGCCTAAGTTTAACACTAAGATTTGAAAAAAAATACAGTATCAAGCATTACAGTTTTTCCTGACATTTACTGAAAAAATGAAAATTATTGCTTTTCATTTGGCCGAGAAAAACAATTTTACACTGAAAAGGTGTAACTCAAAATTTTGTTCATTTGAATACCAAATTCGATCGTTTGTATTGCCTCATTAAATGACTGAGTGAGCCTTGCAGAACAATAAGAATCGGTTGTCCTGCGTTGAGACTGTGTACTCTTTAAGTACATATCATTATATGTTTTAAGCCGGTCGGGATTTGTGTTTATTTGTTGTCATGTTTAATTGTAACACTTTGGGTTGGTAAAACTGTTCATTTTTTCGTGTTTTAAGTATACTTCGAGGCCTATTGTGATGTACCCTGTATAATTGTGTATCATGAAATAGGGGAAGTTACCTAGTTTATAATCATGCAATAGTTTGTTTATCAAGACTTTTGTGGAAAAACCCCTATGATGGAAATAACACATCATTTATGAAGACTATTTTTGTCAAGGGGTAAATCCCCTGAGGTTGTAAAGTGAAAGTGACATAATGTTGGGGAAAGCCCCAGGAAGTGATGTAATGTGAAAGGTTAATGTCTATTAGTAGAACATTGGGAAAATCCCAGATGGGGGATAATACACAATGTTAATAATAATTCTTGGCAGACCTGTATCGATATGATTTTAATGTGAATGGATGTAGCTATAGCTCTCAAAAATTTAATGTTAACCAGTTATTCTGGATACTCAGAGAGTATTACAAAGTGTGGTCATGGAGGATTCCTACAGTGCTACAAGTTCAGCCTTTGAGCGATGAAGATTATGTAGATGGATCTCGTCAAGTGCGGATACCGTTGTTTGCCCACACGGCAATTGTTTGGTCCTCAACGACATGCTGAAATTATGGTTATTATTTTGGAGCTACGAAAATGGACCAAAGTAAGACATAGGGTCTACTGCGGATTGTGTCGGACTTTATGGAAAAGGTTACAATTATTATCATCTGGATACAGATCTGACAGGCTGCAATAGCCTTTATCATTGAGACAGTTTATAGTGTTGATCTGGGCTAGCTAGCTAATATGCTTACAGTCCAATTCCTTCAAAGAAAGGAAATTGCTAACCAGAAATATTTTACGTAGTCAATGCACTACTGCCTGCCAGTGTTGTCGGAGAAGATCTAGAATACGTCAAAGAACGTACTTCTTCCAAGAAAGGAATATATATTCTTCTGTTGACTTGCTGAAGTCTGGTTTATGCATAGATTATCTAAATATGATGAGCTATGGTTTTTTGATTCAACGCAACTGTCAATATAAGTGGGGACAACTGTATCGCAGTCTTGCTTCCTGGAGATATTGTGTGAAAGGTGGACATAGCACCAATTTTGGAGAAAGCAGCGCAAGGAGTTAATCTTGGAGAAAGCAGTGAAAGGAGTTAAGTTTGGAGAAAGCAGGGCAAGGATTTAGGCGTTTGGAGAACGGCGCAAGGAGATAAGAGTTTGGAGAAAGCAACGCCATTTTTGTGTGAGGATTTTATTCACAAGAATATTTATCAATGCAAGTGTACAAAGGACTTCGCTGATTTTCGCAGGGCAAGAGAATGAGGATATACATCAGCCGTCCAGAACATTGCAAGAACTCTTTAGGCCTACCAAGAAGAAGAATGCTGGCTAAGTACTAAATAGTTAAAGAGTGATTATATTTGATTATTGTGTATGTGCATTTGTTGTCATATATTGTACCAATCATAACTTGCTTTCAATTAAAGACTTAGATTTTGTTAGCTTAATCAAACAGTGTATTTGTGTTGTGCATTCGTGTGAGTTTGGGTAAAAGGTGATTTTGGCCTTGAGTCAAGGACGACTCGTAACACTATTTAATACCAAATTATAACTGTTTAATAATTTGTCATGAAATTTGTACTTTATCGCGAATTTCAAAAAAGGAAATGCAGTTTGGTGTGTGTGATGTGCTCTCAGGTCCCATCAAATAATGTGCAAACGTCGCTATCCGAGCCCTTAACATAAATATTACAGTAGATACATTGTAATATACCTGTGCTATTTATTATTAGTTCGTATTATAATGATATTCTGAATATTAATTATTCCGTCAAAAATATATTATTAGCACAAAGACCTGCATCTTAATTTCTTTACAAGTGGGTTTTGTATTATGTTATCAACTTTTTTTATATATAAATTACATGTATTTTATTTAAAGTTGGATATATTATATGAAATATTACCAAAAAAGAAGAAAAACATGGCTACTCTAGCATAAAACATTAATTATTTTCATGACACAATGGATCTTATTAGGCAAATACGATGTTGCTGTTTGATGATGAAATATTTGACTGACTATAATGGGATGATACTAATCAACTAACCATAGTTTTGTCAAACGCAAAAGAATACAAAATCTCACTTTGAATATCTGTAATGATCACTGATGCCATTGTTCTTGGTCCCAACGTTGCTTCTATTGCATTACTAAGACTAACACTGAACGCTTCGTCTCCCTCAAGGGCACCTTCGTCAGGTAACATTATGCCCAAACTAACTGTAGATGTCTTTGGAGTAAACCTTAGCTCTATCTCTGTCTCAATATAATCCAATGTTGGTATTGCAGAACCAGTGTTATGTGCAGTAATGGCTTATGTCAAAATAATAAAGCAAAAAGGTTTGTGTGAAAACAAGGGAAAGAATAAAAGGAAAGAAAGAAAGAAAGAAAGAAAGAAAGAAAGAAAGAAAGAAAGAAAGAAAGAAAGAAAGAAAGAAAGAAAGAAAGAAAGAAAGAAAGAAAGAAAGAAAGAAAGAAAGAAAAGAAAAGAATGAAAAAAGAAAGAAAGAAAGAAAATAAGAAAGAAAGAAAGAAAGAAAGAAAGAAAGAAAGAAAGAAAGAAAGAAAGAAAAAAAAGAAAAGAAAGAAAGAAAGAAAGAAGGAAGGAAGGAAGGAAAGAAAGAAAGAAAGAAAGAAAGAAAGAAAGAAAGAAAGAAAGAAAGAAAGAAAGAAAGAAAGAAAGAAAGAAAGAAAGAAAGAAAGAAAAGAAAGAAACAAAGAAATGAAGCAGCACAATTACGTGCCGAAATAGTTGGAACTTTAAAATCCGCGAAATTGCCACCCTCAAATATCAGTAAAGATGAGCGAGTCGCGATTAATCAGCTTCAAAAAGAGGAGTCCATCATGGTCCTGGGAGCTGATAAAGGACGGGCAACGGTTGTCATGGACAAAACGGAGTACCAACAAAAAATGTGTGCCCTCCTCAGTGATTCTAAGACCTATGAAAAATTAGATCGCGACCCCACACCAAAACACAAAAGAGAGCTGGTTTCAATCCTTCATAGGCTCGAAAAAGACGATAAGATCAAGAAAGCGGACAAACAATTCCTGTATCCCACCTCGGAAAATGTACCTCGAATTTATGGTAGTCCCAAAATTCACAAAGACGGTACCCCGCTTCGTCCTATAGTGGACTTTACAGGTTCCATAGGTTATAATGTGGCCAAATCTCTTGCTGATATTTTGAGCCCTATTGTTGGCCAATCTGAGCACCATGTTCTAAAAAAAAAAAGTCTTGCTGAAGATCTCAAAGATGTTACCCTTGAGGAAGATGAGATTCTTAACTCGCACGATGTGGTGGCGCTTTTACCAGTACACCCATTGATCTCACTCTTCATATACTCAGAGAAAGACTTAACGAGGACAAAGATCTCAAAAACAGAACACTCCTCTCTACTGATGACATTATAGAACTGACTAAATTTTGCTTAGCTACGGTTGCGTACTTCAGCTACTCCGGTCAGATTTACCGCCAATGTTTCGGCATGGCCATGGGTAGCCCCCTCAGCCCCCTTGCTTGTAATATCTTTATGGAGTGGCTTGAGCAGAAAGCTATTTCCACAGCCCCGGATAGCTGTCGCCCACGTCTCTGGAAGAGATACGTTGATGACGTGTTAGAAATTATACGCAGAGGACAAGTTGACAATCTTACTGATCACTTAAATTCAATTGATCCCACCGGCAGCATTAAATTTACCTATGAACAAGAGCAGGACGGTTCTATTCCATTCCTTGATACCCTGATCACAAGAAAACCAGACGGGTCAGTGAAACTTAGCATATACAGGAAGAAAACCCACACCGATCAGTACCTTCAGTTCTCCTCCCACCACCCTCTCCATCAAAAGTTAGGAGTTGTCAGAACTTTACTAGACCGGAGTGAATCGCTAGTCACCGAGGAAACGGACAGACAGAAAGAGGAGACCAATATACGCGAAGCGTTATCTGGCTGTGGTTACCCAGATTGGTCGATCAAAAAAGTCAAACAAAATAGAGCCACTCCAAAAACAAAGACTACCTCAAAGAATAAAGATGACAGTGAAAAGTCTAAAGGTATGGTTGTAGTTCCCTATGTAGAGGGGCTCACCGAGCGAATATCAAGAGTTTTCAAAAAGCATGGCTTCTCCTACCGCTATGAAACCTCACCGCACCATCCGCAGTATGCTTGTTCACCCTAAGGACAAATTACTCCCTCAACAAAAAGCAGAGGCGATATATGAAATTCCCTGCGGAGATTGTGCTGGGACCTACATCGGAGAAACCGGCCGCCCATTCGGCGTTCGCCTCAAAGAACACCAAAAAGAGGTGGAAAAATTTGAAACGAAGCCCTACACAAGAGCCAGCCGCACGTCATCTATCACAGACATTCACAAGTCAGCTATCACTGATCACGTTGTCTCTACCAATCATTCCATCAATTGGGAGGACTCAAAAGTCATCGACAGAGAAGCTGACAAGACCACTAGGTGGCTGAAAGAAGCCATCTGGATACGCCGAAAAGGAAAAGACACTCTAAACAAGGACGAGGGGGCCTACTCACTCAACAACATCTTTGACCAACTCATCACGCCCTCTATAGAGGTTCCTGTTGCCTATAAAAGGAAGCAGTCAGATGTGATGGGTTGCCAGTCTGAAGAAACCACTAGTGTAGTGGTGTAACGTCACTAAAAATGTGAGTTTAACATCTTCATTTTTCTTGGATTTGCATAAAACGAACTATGTTAACAAAGAAATGTTAAAAGGAATAAATAAAGAAAAAAACAATGAAAGAAAGAAAGAATTTTAGTGACGTTGTCATAACTACACTAGTCGTTTCACCAGAACTGGCAACTAGCCACATCTAACCATTTCCTTTTATAGGCGACATGAACAGCGTAGAGGGCGTCAAATATATACTTTAACAAGTTCAATTGGATTGTTAGATTCACCATTACAATAGCAGATTCATCAGACTGGCAACTCATCACATCTGATTGTTTCCTTTTATAGACAACCAGAATAGAGGGCGCGATGAGTTGGTCAAAGATGTTGCTAAGTACCGAGTATATTCCCACGTTCGAGTATAGTCCCACCCCCCACCCCCCCAATTTTTCGAAAAATTCCAGAAATTGTAAAAAAAAACATTCCACAATGTTTTGTGTTTTTAATATGAAATTTGATCATTTGTTTTCATATCATACTCTATTAATGATATCAAAATGCATTGAATTTGAATGCATTTTGATATTATTAATAGAGTATGACATGAAAACAAATTGTAGAGCCAACATACTCGGTGATAGCTGACTTGTGAATGTCTGTGATAGATGATTTGCGGCTGGATCGTGTGTAGGGCTTAGTTTCAAATTATTTTTTTGCTGAGGGAGAAGTTTGTCCTTAGGATATTGCTCTCCTCATTTTGTTGTCTGCTTCCTCAATTATTAAGGTATCAGTTTTGAAACTAAGTCATACACACTGACACGTGCCATTCCCAGACTTTTTACTAGTCAGCTACCACCAACAATATTGCCTCTATCAAAGATTCCCTCAATTAGGAGGACTTTTTTATCTTTCCACGACTTAAAAGTTATCGACAGAGAACCTGTCAAGACCACTAGATGGCTTAAAAAACTTCCTGGATATGCTGAAAAGGAAATATGACATTCTGAATAAGGATATACTCACTCAATAATATATTTGAAATACTTATCACACCGTCTATGGCGGTTCTTGTCGCCTGTAAATGGAAACATTCAGGTGTTGATAGTCTAAAGAAACCACTAGTGTAGGTTACTTAAACTACAAGTGTTAACATCTTCATTATTTCTTGGAATTGTACAAAAAGAACTACAGGGTGTCCCAAAAAAGAGGCCCCTCATTGCGCCCTCTTTTTCTCCTATTTCTGAAAAGCTGATTAAATATATTTTGGTAACCTTTAATCGTTAGCTTTAATAAACCAAAACAATTATATCAATCGGCTCACAACTTTTGAAGATATGCTCTTTTAAAGAAATGTACCCATTTTTCACTCTGTCCACGGAGAAGGTTTGGCTACTTCAAAGATTGAAAAGAAGTACACATACCATGCATGAATATCAACATTCCTCAATGATACCTTTATAAAATAACTTTATTTATCGAATGGGCTTTACCGGTGGGTTTATGGGCAATGGATTTTGTTAATAGTGTCATTAATTTGTGGATAAAATGGATGCCGAATGGGACTTCTTTTGCTTTGCTTGCAGTTACTTATTTTTTCTTGGTTATTTATGCCTTTAGTTTTATTATGTTTCTTACTTTCTTACTTTGTTGTTTCTTGCTTTCTTTTTTTCATTTACAACATAAGTCATTTCTCTTTTAGGATAAAAGGTAGCCCTAAATGGCTGTTTGGTTTGTCTTTGGTTCTTCTGAAGTGAGTTTACTGTGCTGCTCTGCCCTCTACCTGGTTGCCTCCTTTTAATTGGCGAATACAGGTTTCAGCCCTGGTCCTCATTGCATCAATTGCGTTGCGTACCAGAGGATGATTTAAGGAAGCCCCATCATGCACTGCAAACGTGTTATCACCAGAGTGTCAACTGCCACTTTACTTTTCAAATCCCATTGAATTCTGTGCAAAAGATGTTGTTTAAGAATTGTGCGTGTGTCATTATTACTTGGTCGATTTTAGATCTAAAGTGATGTATGTATGAAGGATAATTCACACCTTCTGTAGGTAACATAAAATGTGAAATCGACCAGCATTGTGAATGCGTTTTTATTGTAAATATATCAGTCCAAATTCAAATTTAACCATGCCCGTCAATGCAATGTACGACCAATGGTGTCATATTCACTCACACAGCTGTGCTAACCACAAGTCAACACAGTGGCGTGGTGGGAAGTGCTTAAATCATCCTCTGGTTGCGTACCATCCTTGCGCGCCGGATACTTGCAAATGAATTCAGTAATACGTTTGCGAAGATCTTGGATTTTGCCACAAATGAAAAAAAATCCAGTGGTGTGAGGTCTGGTGATCGTGTAGGCCACTCCACAGCATGAGCCATCCCAACCACTCTGTTTGCTATCCGTGGACAGAGTGAAAAACGGGTACTTTTATTCAAAAGAACATATCTTCAAAAGTTATGAGCCGATTGATATAATTGTTTTGATTAAAGGTTTCTTTACATACCAAAATATATTTAATCAGCTTTTCAAAAATAGGAGAAAAAGAGGGCGCAATGGGGGGCCTCTCTTTTTTGAGACACCCTGTATGTTTACAGTTAAATCTAACATTCCAAATGAACTTGTACAAAGATTTGCATATCACTTACTCATCGTAGAGCAACGGAAAGCATTTCCTGTACGCGTAATTGTAATTTGCACCGACGAACCTTCTATTCCTGTGAAGACATCAGTATCAAAGAACACCTCGGTTGGTTGCAAAACTGAAATTGAAAATAGTGATCAAAAATACACATCACGCGTGCCTTAAATATAGTAACATTATAGTATAATAACATTTCACCGCGATGGTATTATTGTCTCATGATAATAAGCCAAATCGGCATTGAAAGTTTGCAATGCATTGTAGGACAGTTTTTGCAGTTTTGGGACACTTTGTCCTTTGACCTTTCAGAAAATTCAGAAATATTGGGGTTTTGTACGTAAAAAATATAATCTAAAATGTTTTACAATAATTAAAACAAATATTAAAAATATTAGTATTTTATAAATTAATAATATTAAAAATATTAGTATTTTATAAATTAATTATTTAGTATTTTTAATGATCAACATTACGACAATAATAAGAAAATTAATAATAATTACGTCAATCTTCCCGATATGTCAGAAGTCAAAGTGTCCCAAAACTGCTCTCAAAAACCGGAAGTTAGAATGGCGATTGTGCATAATGTGAATAAATTTGTAAAATGTATTAAACTAACAAAACATACCATTTGCGACTGAATTGTATTATTATTATTATTATTATTATTATTATTATTATTATTATTATTATTATTATTATTATTATTATTATTATTATTATTATTATTTAACAATAACACTAATAAAAATAATAATTAGAGCATAGGGAAAAAATAAAATCTTACCATAAGCTGGTTGTGCGAATATCTGAAATTGTGGAGCACTTCCCGTTATTTCTGTAGCTGTTGCATCGGGCATTTCATCAATACGATATATTTTAAACATGATACTGGTAACAAAGACAGTTATGTAAAAACATCCATCATATAATTTCATGTCGAATGTGGTGAACCCTCCTGCGATATCAGATAAGGTATTGTATACATCACTTGGTCTCCCATCACAGAAACTACCATCAGCCGTGTTGGCACACTGAAGGTGGAGATATGGACTACCAAAATTTACCCAATACATCTTAGTACCTGTACGTGAATTGAGAAAGAGTTAAAACAATGGCGTTCGTAAATAAATAAATTCAGCATGATCTAAGTACGTAGACCATTTGCAGCCAATGGTCTCAGGTTCAATCTCAAGGATTAATGCTTTCATCATGCGTCATTATCATCCAATTAGTAGATCATTATCATTCAATTAGTAGATCATTTTTATCCAAGGGTCAAAGGTTCAAGTTTGAATTTTGGGTGTGTTAAAAGATAATATTATAGGGTAGATGTTGGTGGCCTTAACGCCAAAAGGTTTGGATCTGAACTCTTCGTATATACCGTAGAATAGAAGGGTCTATACTAATGTTAATTCAATGCATTGAAATCAAATTGAATTGAAATGAATTTTGGGCGATTTTCATTTCAATGCATTGGAATTGAATTGGAATCGAAATGAGTGGGCTTGGGCATGAATTGAATTGGATTGGAATTGAAATCATCGTGAGCAATGAAGAATTGAATTGGATTGGAATTGAAACCATGTTGAGTGATGAAGAATGAAGTGGAATTGAAATGAAATTCAGCTTTGATTTCAATTCAGCATTTCAATTCACAAGCAGATGTCTGTGATTCCAGATCATTCCACCTGAAAAAAGTGCCCTTCCCCCGTTCTGAATTCTGATACACTTCCACATCTATTCACACAAGAGACACACATTAAAAATTTAGCATCAATATATGGCACCATATAATGAGATCCCCCTCCCCAACTTGCCAATGATCTCAAACTTAAAGCCCCTATTTTTCTCAAGCTCCTAATTTTTTTGATCAAAAGTCATATTGTACATTTGAACAAATTGTGAGAAAACCATTTAAAAAGAAAATGCTTATATCTTTGACAGCTTTATTCACACTTTTTCAAAAGTACAAGTATTTTGGGTGTAAAATCTTAGGAGGAGCAGGAGATAAGCAGGGGCTATCTAATGTCTAAATGCTAAACATGTTTAGTAATTTGATGCCTTGTGTTTAGATATTAAACACTTGATGTTTTGAAGTTTGACATTTGTGTTTAAATTTTACTTGTGTTTACAAATCAAGGACTAAAAAGTGTTCAATCTCTAGACACAGTTTTTTCAGTGTGCCTTTGGTCAACTAATACAAACTGCAACTGTATTGGAATTGAATTGGAATTGAAATGAATGCTCATAATTGAATTGAAATTGTTCAGTTGTTAATTTCACTGCATTGGATTGGAATTGAAATGAAATGATTTTGAAATTGAAAAATTGAATTGGAATCGAATTGAATTAATTCTAAAGTAAGGTGGATTGAATTGGAATTGAATAGCAAGACTCCAGGTGTAGAAAGAATTGAATTTGAATAGAATTGAAATCAATTTTCTGGAGTGAAAAACAATAGTCTATACCTTCTGGATTAATTTCCAAAGCGAAAACTGTTATACTTGTCCGTAAGTCTACACACGGTGCGTCTCCAGAAATGGGCGCTTTTGAAAGTCGACCAGTAAAGCCAGTTGGTCCTTGAGAAGCCCAGTATAACATTCTAAGAAGCAAACAAGAAAATAAAGGAAAAAATAAAGTTAGCTCGAATTGTGAAATCTAAACAATGCATACAAAAACAAATAAAACAGTACCACAACTGACCAGCAGAGGAACTGTTCTAAAAGATGTTCTAAAACTATTCAAGAAGTGTACACAACTAAGGAAAATAAATGTTTTAAAAAACCTTTTTAATATGTACAGCAACATCCAAAATTTAAATCAACATTTCTGGAACATACAAGCATTAGCGCCAATCCGACTTGAAATGTGTGTGTGTTGTGTGTGTGGGGGGGGGGGGCACTGTATGTAACCTGTCATAAGGCTTTTGTTGTGACGATTTAATTGACACAGCCGTGTGCAGCATCTTGTTAGCTTTGATACCGCATTTGCTACCAAACCTTGTAAATTGACAAAGATTATTTTTGGTGCAATTCCAAAAGTTGCAAATAAAAAATGATCACACAGTTGGAATTATATGCATGGTCAAGCTCGCTTGCCAGCGAACATCCTCTGTCCTAAGCAACCGGTTTATTCAATTGTTCATTTACACATTTACAGCGCACCCTGATTGTTGCGATGCTTTAGTGATGAATGCTAGTGTATGATGCGCTCGAAATAACCTAGCAGGTGTTTCGAGTTATGTTATTGAAGCGCTCTTCATTCACTACTACAGATGTGCGTAATAATTTTTTAATTTGCAACATTTACAAATGACCAAATTTCATATACTGGTATCAATCTTTGTCAATTTAGAGGTCTTTGTAGCAAACGTGTATTAAATTAGAGCTAACAAGACGCTGCACACCGCGCCTGTGTCAATCAAATCGTCACAACATATTAGCAGGTTTAGATCGATGACGGGTTACCTATTAAAGTGCGGACTTTCTTTTTATGTTATGTTTATTACATTTGTCCATTTGTATTAAAAGGTAATAACAAAATGCAATATTCACCCATTTGGAACGTCAACACGAATATCTACAACATTTCGGCCTCCACTGTTGGGGGAATCACATTTGGAAGTCGCTAATGGACCTGGACCATACAGAACTTGTCTATTATTGCCATCTAGGCCTGCTACTCCAACTTCACCAGAGACTCCGAATGACCAATATAACTTCCGGTTCACGTGGTCAATGTCAAAGTGACGAGCTGTGGTAGATGTAATGGATACTTGAATATTTTTTTTAAGATTTTTTAACAAATGTAAGACTTTGGAATGCTTTATGAAGATTTTTACAAATAAATAATCAATATATTTAGGCCTATTAGTAATCTAAGAGCTAAATCTCTTACGGGCCTTAATTAAGGATTGAGTTCAACACCCATATCTAGAAATTTTGTTACTATGAGGATTTAGTATAGACCCTGGCGATCATTGCTAGGGGGATTCAAAGTGAAATGTTGGTAAAGTTTAAGGGGTCACGACAGGTCACACAGGTTTTAAAAAAATGAAAATGCTTTGATCGTGTTGAGAGATGTATCAATCGTCTGATGACAAGGATTAAGAAAATGTATAGTTTGTGCTATTGATAAAATTGATAAATCTAACGATATTTAAAAGTGTATGTGTCCCAAAAGACCTAAAATTATATATATATATATACATTATACGAAAGGTCAAAATGTTCTAATGATCGTTGGCTTTTCCTCCCAGCTTCATACACGTTAATTTCATATCATTAGATTTATAAATTTTACTTTGAGGACTGCTAAATATGTATTATGTGGCCAATTTCAAAAAATCTAAATTATTTGAATCAGAAGGGCATTTTCATCGCATTCAGATATCGATATTACTAATGTGCTCTCGTGTCCCACAAAAAATACAGTGCAAACCTTGCTGTCCGATTGTTTAAATTGGCCACATAATAATATTACCGTTGCTTAGAACTAGTTCAGTGAAACACGGATTATCATCTGTGTATCGATCATCAGCTAAACCTCGATGGATCGAGTCGGTCCCACCCCAGTAAACAAGATCATCAACAGGATCAAATCCAACAGTTACATCTGGCATGGGCACTCCTAAAGCTAAGTCCTTTGAGTTCTGAAAATCCGGACATAGTTTTTGTATCTTAGCACTTGATACTGGGCTCCCTAAGAAGAACGGTGAGGTGTTTAAACACTCTGAAAGGCAAATAAAAAAAATATTAATAATATCAGCATTACGAGAGGTATAATGAATCTACCGTAGTAAACATCTACCAAAGTAATTACCCCTTATGATGAAATAATAACTCAAAATCTCTGCAACAAAATTTACAATTGAAATAGCAAAAGAAAATACATATTAAAAGCTAGCTACAGCAGAACTGTAGAACTGTTAGCACAACTTGGCGGGGGCCTACAGTTCTGCTATCCAAAAGATCCCTCGACCTCTCAGTTCTGTGACCCCGTCACGGGTCACTGACCAATCGCCGCCGAAAATTCAGACGGCTTGAGGAAGCATCCAAGATAGGATGTGAAACGTCGCCAGTCAATAAATAGTAAGTCCAGTTGACTAGATTTTAATTTAAATCAACTTGATAACTTAAAAGTATACATTTTCAGAAAGTAAATAATGCAGCAGCAGATTTCTGCAAAAATTAGCAGTGTTTGACAAAAGCGCCAAACTTGATTATCCGTGCCATTTTGTTGCGGTCCGCCATAGCAACTTACCTTAAATATCCAAATTGACAAAAAATAGAAAGTGTTTTCTCAAATTTTAAAAAAATATACCTTACAATATCCAAACTTGTGGTCAAAATTTAAAAACGAAGAAAAAAATTGAAAATTTGAAATGTCTTTAGAATACAGTATTAGCCAAACAATTAAGGTACCAGTTGTGTTCACCCCTGTACATCCTAAATAAAGACAAATATGTCCCAATTAAAACAAGCAGCTAATACCTGAACTCTTAGCTCTGATTCAAGACCTTATTTGTTGAAATTGGTTGAGAATTAAAGAAGCGGAGATCTAAAACCTACCGAAGAGACAAAATCAAAAGTTGCACTTTTGTGTTCTAATCAATGAAAGCATGACGCTAGTTTTTACGTGCTAATCAATGGAAGCACGGCGCTAGTTCCCTTGTTCGCGAACGGTTTGTGTACAAGTCAATATCGCATGCAATGAAGGAAACTGCAACTTTTAAATTGGCACCTTCCTTGGGATTTTGGATCGTCGTGTCTTTATTTCTTGAACAACAGTTCAGTTCAGTTCAGTTCAGTTCAGTTTTATTTCATCAAATTCCATCCATTAAATAATTACAATATAAAAAAGCTTTTACAATAATATTGTGAAAATGATGAGGATGCCACTGAACGCAGAGCGTGTTGTTGTGGCACCCTTTACATAAGTTAGTATTAAATAATTATGATAAACAAAATTTTAGAATGATAATAAATACAATAGCAAGATATATGCCTTGTGGGTTAGGTATATTAAACTTATTATCACCAGAGCTAAGCTTTCAATTATAAATCAATGAGTAATGATGGTGAAAATAACAACCAAACCTACACAGTAGGTGTAAAGGGGTTGTAAAATCCCATTATAATATAAAACAGTTCAGGCATGGCATTACAGTATCACGGTACAATAATAACAAAAATGTATTTAGCCCGAGTGAAAGCATAAGCACATGATTGCACGTGCACTTGCAACGAGTCTAAATAATGAGCTAAGTTATAACTTTTTACATAGCAGGTAACTATTTAATGTAATATTTTGTAAATTAAATCTACACCAAGATATTTAATGCAATGATAAATTAACATGGTAAATGGTGTATAGTTCTGCAGAGCAAAAAACAGTTAAATGCAAAAGTGATAGTCTGCATACAAGGCCAAGCGAGCTGACAAAATTTATCAAATAGCATATTTTTAATATAACAAAATAATAATAATACTAATAACTAAAGACTGGAACAATACAAACTTCAACGAATGAGGTCTTAAATTCGAGCTAAAAGATGTAGCTATTGGCTGCTGGTTCCAATTATGACATATCTGTCTTTGTTTAGGATATACAGGGGGAAACGTAACTGGTACCGTAATTTGTTGGCTTACTGTATGTTGTATTGAAGTAGATATAAGACCCGGTGACCACTAAATATCAAGGGCTTCGCCCTCTCGCGACCAAATCAGATGTTAGTCTTTGCTCCAGCCGCCTTGTTTTCTTTTGTGACGAAGGAGTACAATCCAACTGGGAACCGGGACTAGCAATATGAGTCGATCGATACATGTTAAAATCAGCACAATTCAGAGATACACCTTTTTGCTATGAAATTTATTTTCTCGGTCAGATATAATGCAATATTTTTTTTTCTTCAGTAATGTCAGTTAAAACATAGTGCTTAGATATACATTGTTTTTTAAAATCCTGGTGTTAACATTAAGCATCAAATTGTGTCTTTTAGTGTGATATTTTTTATTTTTATAGGCCTTCAGTTCGCCCGCGAGCTTTTTACGTAATTTATTTTTTAGCGTCTCAAACTAATATAGTTTGCTAAAGAAAGATATTTCCCACCTCTGTA
Organism: Amphiura filiformis; assembly: GCF_039555335.1. NCBI lineage: Eukaryota > Metazoa > Echinodermata > Ophiuroidea > Amphilepidida > Amphiuridae > Amphiura > Amphiura filiformis. The sequence continues at coordinate 4,688,663 of NC_092640.1, forward strand.
AGGCACATCGTGTGGGTCTATATATTATAGTTTTGTCAGAATTTCCGTTTTTATTTTACCCTTTTTCCCTTCATGCTCCGAAAATGTCAAACTCCCCAATTGGGTGTTCCGGTAAATGAGGTAAATTTTGTAAATTTGCTCCCGTGATAGCCTGCAATTTCAATTTATGGGCCTATGGATTCCATGATTATGAAAACCATTTTGTCTGTTTGTTTGTTTGTTTGTTTACCTAGGATGAGGTCCATGGGAAAATCCACTAGGGGATTTTAATTTTCTGTCCCTCCTATCTCCAGGTGAATTTTGTACACATTTTAACCATGACTTTCAATGCAAGGCTCGTTGTTGCCACAAATGTTTTTTCCTTTAGGTCATTTAATAGGTTTTTATAAACTTCCATGTTTAACCTTGTATTGCTTTGGCTGCTTCATTATGACTTTCGGTGAGTGTCCAAAAGCAATTTCAAACAAACACAAACAAAAGGCACCATACCCAGTCACCTTCATGACAATTGAAACATTAGGTCAAGTATTAACATCAAAGTTATTCTGTTTTTAGGCAAGCAATTTTTAATTAATTGCTTGAACAGGTTTTTGTTTAAAAACAAAAACCTGTTTAAATTAACAATGATAATGAATGGTTCTTATAAGGCACAATCTCTTCCGATGAGGAACTCAAAGCGAGTAAAGCACGAAATTGACAACAAACATAAAAACAATCAATTTACAAAGATTGGTTTTAAGCTGGCGTTTAAATAACGAAAGTGTTTAATTATTTGATTTTATCATCACCGTGATCAAAAAAAATCAACAATCTTACATGCAATTGGGCAATATTTTAAACAAAACTTTCATTTACAAAACATAAATATTACGCTGTATGTTTTATCAAGCAAACTGTTTCGAAGACACTTCCAAATAATCTTCGTAACATCCCCAGAACATGGCGCCTGGAACAAAGACTATAAGCTACTGTAATATCTAATCTAGGTCAATAGAGGGCATAGTGATTGAAAACATTTTGGTGAGCTCAGGCTACCGAGTCTCTGCCTAATTCAAACAGCATGCTTTTGATTTTGACTAAAAACCAAGGTTAACATGCTGCTTATAAACTTGTATTTTTGTGCTCCTCAAATATTATAATTGCCCAAAAACACATATTTTGATAGATTAGGGATCACTACATCCATATAGCATGACATTACTTTCAAAATTGGGCGTGTTGCATGAACTTCGACATGAGGTAAAATCAGCATATTTCAACGTAGCACCTGCGTTTTATTCCACATTGGAATCCAAAATGTCAAATCGCAATGTCATTTTTATACGCAAAGTATCACACACATTTCAATGGGCAATCTTTGCGTATGGACATCGCGTGTAAATTTAGTCAATTTTTAACACATCGCTGCACCTTTTATTATAGTGATTTGTTACAAACAAAAAGGATCATAATAATAATTTGAATTTCCTTCGTATGTTCATTATCTTTGACAGTCTTTAACATATTGTAAAATGGACAAATTTTGTGCATTTTCAAAGATGTATCAACGTTGATTTTGCACGTGGAAATTTTTAACAGGATAGTCATGGGTAGGAATTTTACATCTTATTCTGAAGCACTGACTGGTTGTGACCTGGACTCTCTCTGTGACAGGAGGGTGGATCATTGTCTAAGGTTTGCCGAAGGGCTCTCCAATAATCCTAGAACAAATGATTTACTACCCCCTGTCAGAGGCAGGGTCCATGGTCGCAACCTATGCAATGCTGACAAATTGTCCCAGCTTTTTGCCAGAATCTCGCGCTTCCAGGGTAGTCCAATTCCATTTTTTTATTAGTATATTAAATAGTGTTTTTTTATATTACCTGCCCAGGGCTGTCCTGCTGACTTAATTCATTCAGCCCCTATATGCATGTGTTGATTTTTATGAAATGTTATTCTTTTTATAATCTTTATCTTACATGACTTATTTTATACTGCTGTGTGATAAATTGTGTACTAAAATGTGTCAAGTGCAATATTGTAATTTTGATTGTCTTATATAATATCATATATTTTTGATGTGTTTTGAAATTGTAATTTTACATGTAATTCAGCTTTAGGGCTACGATATGAAATAAAATAAACTTTGCTACAACTAGAAAGCTTTGCAGAGGTCAATGATTAAAACTTAATAAATACTACGTTGGAAAAACAAATCAACAGTTTTTGACCTGGAAAATATTTCAAACCGTTGTTCTTGTTCAACCTATTTATGGTACCCATTGTATTGATATTTTCCTGTATACAATCATAATAATACCTTATTTAGCAATATAGATTGTTCAATGAAATGCAGATATTCATTGAATTTTTCTTTTGAATTTTGGGGTACACGATCTGTAACAATTCAGAGACTATTGGTTAATATGCTTTTTCACCATGGAGACTTTAAGATTAGTTAGCGTTAGTACAGCCGCTAAGCGTTATGAAGTTATCCTACAAAATCACATTTTAGGTAACATAAGAAACTTATTCTATGGAACACATTGCACAGTTTTCCAGTTCAGTTATTTAGCATGGAGAAAGTAGTCAAATGACCATTCAAAACCAGCTACACTCACTCAGCACATGGTTGCTCATTATGCAGCCTTTCCGCCCAAGATTAGATAAAGAGGGTGGTTTTACCAGGGACCGAGTATATCGGAGCTGCTGGTTTACAATTTTTTACATTATCCTCAGTTGTGCAAGCACGCTGACTGATAGACCCTGGCACGAATCCCAGCACTGTTACAAAACGGCGTGTGGCTTGTATTGCACGATACGAAAGGAGCCTACATGTTTGCTTATAATGAAAGACTCTAGAAATTTCAACAGTTTTAAACTTTATTTCAGAATCGAAATCAGTGCAGTCACTAAAATGACAAAAAGCACCTGCTTCCGAGTTCGCTCAACCCCAAACACGCAAACACACTGTTTATTGTATCAAACAACTTTTAAAATTAAAATTAAAATTAAAATTAAAATTAAAATTAAAATTAAAATTAAAATTAAAATTAAAATTAAAATTAAAATTAAAATTAAAATTAAAATTAAAATTAAAATTAAAATTAAAATTAAAATTGTTCTAATTCAGTTGGTGCGTCTTGTCAAGAATACACGCAATTTGATTGATTGGTTTTCACCTATGCATTATGGCACGATAGTGGATAGTCATATAATGCGTTCGCGTTATACACGTGCGAGAATTAAGAACGTGGTTCGGCAGCTTAGATGATCGTGGTGGTTTCGTTCATTTAATACAACGGGGATAACCTGACAAAAGTAACTTTTCTGGTCAAAAAAGGCAATTTTACTTATAAAAATTATACTAAAATGAATAAGAATGAGAATAAAGGTAAGTTTGTCAACAAAATTGGAGCATTTTCAATATGTTACCCCTGTGTACCAATTGTTGACCTCTAGCGGTCACCAGGGATGAAATTGAAACTTTGATCAGAATAAAGGCAGGTTGGAGTTGCTTTGGAAGGTTCAAGGACATTCTATGTTATAAAAAGTTACCAATGCATCTGAGAAGTAGAATGTTTAACCAATGTGTATTGACAACATCAGTAAAGGATATGGTGGTCCAGTTAAATGATCTGAATAAAGGAAGTAAAATGATTGGATTGAACATACACAAGGCAAAACAAATCAGTTGTTTACAAGGCTACTGTGAAATCTCAAAATGTAACAAAAGAGTATATAGGCCTTACAGGTAATACTTTTAAAGAAAGGTATAACAACCACTCAAAGTCATTCAGATCAGATAAATACAGAAAAGAAACTGAATTGTCTAAGTATGTATGGAAATTGAAAGAGAATGAGGTAGATTATGCAATCAATTGGGAAATTGTTAAGAAATCAAATACCTTCAAGAGAAAGTCAGGGATTTGCAATTTGTGTTTGGAGGAGAAGTTTACAATTTTGTGTGAAAAACGTATCAAAGGAAAGGATCTGTTAAATAGAAGAAGTGAGTTAATAAGTAAATGTAGGCATGGCAACAGGCCAGCAAGCCGTGTTAAAAAGAAGTAGTTTTAAATTTGTGCTCAGTCACCTGAAGATTGCAGGGCATGAAACACAGTGTTGTGGCACTCGGTGTGTAAACCATAATCAATTTGCAAGGCAAAACTAAATATATTTCAAACCACCAGTCAGAGGACGTCATTGTAGTTCAAGGCGATGTTATCGAAAAGGTGGATGGCTATAAATATCTTGGCCAAAGAGTGAAGATGGAGGACAACACCCGGAAGAAGCTTTGATCAGAATAAAGGCAGGATGGAGTTGCTTTGGAAGGTTCAAGGACATTCTATGTGATAAAAAGTTACCAATGCATCTTAGATATAGAATGTTTGCAGTGTGTGTATTGCCACCAATTACATATGGGGCTGAAATATGGACAACAACCAAGTACCTGGAACAGAAATTACAAACAGCCCAAGGAGCAATGGAAAAGAAGATGCTACACATCACTTTAAGTGATAAAATTAAGCCTGGTGAAGTGAGGTGAGCTGAGGGGTCAATTCCAAAATGACAATACATCTTAAAATCACCATTTGATCTTGTACTACATGTGTGGAAATTCTCATGCTTCTATTAGGAAGTGCACACTGGTTCGCACTTTGGGAGCTTAGCAGCTGTACTACGTGAAAGACCAGCAACGTAGGCAAAAACGAACACCAGGTCAAAGGGCACCAGAAATTCGGCCAAATGTTGTTAATGGAACGGTACGTGCAACCCGTGAAAAAATTTGAATCGGTAACTTTAAAAATAATGAAATAAAAGTGCCTCAAATTATATAATTTATTACTAGTTCATGTATGATTTGATCGGTTTACTGTTAATAATTGTTATCACTGCAAAGGGTAGAGGGAGCTATCCGATGGACATCATCGTATGCTGCCTCGGAGATGATATACAATTGTTGCAGATTTGTTCATTATCCCGACATTGCTTTCGAAGTTGCTATCGATTTATTTTTATTTCTCATTTATTCCCGCATTTATTTTGTTTTACATTTCTTATTCTTCGTTTTCTTTCTTAAATTAAATTTAAATAAACCTACCTTGTTGCTGTGTAGACTTAACAAGGAACACAAGTGTGACTATAACTAGACGAGAAAACATCATTTTTTATATTTCATAAAATTCCCTCCAGTTCATTGAAATCTGCGTCCATTCATATCAACGCAGCACTGCAGTCCGCGAGTGTAACACAACTTTAGAAGAGCTTTTCCTGAAGTTCAATTCGTTAAGACGGCCCCGGTGATCTTAGATCGAATTATGAAGACTTAATTTCAAACACATTTAATAAATCTCGCATTAAATTTCGACGTAAAATGTTCTATCGACGTAAAATGTTCTATCAACACATGATAACTGAATATAAGTAAATTCCGTTCAATATGTGAGGATATACCAGACTGTGAACAGCCTATACCATATATGCCTAACAGATAGCGATAATACTTAATCAGGTTCAACGAGTTCGGCTAAAGCCTCAATCAATCATATTAAATCAGTCTTTTATCGCTCAGAACCCTACTAATTTCAGTTTATTGTTATGCAAAGTCGTGCTGGAAGTCGATCGGTCATGTCGAAATCAACACTTTGCTGACACCTATTTACTTTGAAATTGTTTTTTAGGTCATATAAAAAACAATAATAATATTGTATTGTTTTCAGTAATATCAGATAAAACCATTATGGTGTTTTAATATATTTTTTTACAGCGTCAAATTTAATGTGAAAGTTGTCAAATTAACAATTGAATAACCCGCGCATTGTAACGGAACTTGAAATAGTCGGCAGGGGCCATCGCGGACAAGCAAGCTTGACCACGCTAAGCAACTTTTGTAAATGCACCAACTTTCATATACTGGTATTAATCTTTGTCATTTTAGAGTGTTTGGTAGAAAATTTGGTATGAAATTGGAGCTAACAAGATTCTACAGACGAACGTATCAAATTGTCTCAAATCTCTCACGACATAGTTCTTATGAATCTAAATTATGTATTATGTATTATACACCATCATGCGAATGACGATTACGTAACAATCAATACTGGCCTTGAAAATCGTGATCAACGCAATACTAATAGTAGGCCTACTATGGTATACTCAAGAGAAGAACTCCTTTCAATGAGAGCTAAACATTCAATATCAGACGAAGTGTTTCATAATATATCTGACTTGGGTATACGAAAACGTCCGAGAGGACGAAAGGGTGGTGTTCGAGTTCGTAAACGTATCCCCGTTGTAACAAATATACGCCCGAATAGACACAGTACGAATGAGTCAAGACCATACAGAGTTTTGACACAAGTGCCGATTACCAATATAACTACCCTGAAAAAAGGATCACAACTGCCGTCGATTTTACTAACTAATGCAACCTCACTAAAAAATAAGATGGACGAGTTCGAAACGTTAATGAAAAACACTAACACAGACATAGCTGCCGTATGTGAAACATGGTATAATGATGAACTGCCTGATGATTGTGGAATATGCAATATAGCTGGGTACCAGTGTTATCGCAATGATAGAAAACATCAGAAAGGTGGCGGGGTTACTCTGTTTGTTCGTGAACACATTAAGTCATCTATGGTGGCAGATGTTAAGGTTCATGAAGACCTTGAAGTTCTATGGATTAAGACTTCCTGCCCATCTGCTGCTGGATCTTCTTTATACATCTGTGTTGTTTACCATCCACCTAGAGACCCGAGAGCTGACACCCTTCTTGATCACATTGTGTCAACAGTTGACAAGCTCCTTGGTGACTTTAATGACTTTAAAGATGAAGATTTATGTAATCACTCTTCACTTCGCCAAGTTGTCACTTTTCCGACTCATGAAAACAACTGTCTTGATAAAATAATGAGTGATGTCCATGAGAAACCTGAAAAACATGCTCCCATTGGTAAAAGTAAGCACTACGTTGTCGTGTGGAAGCCTAAGACCCATATCTGTAAGCCAACTTCCAAAAAAGTAATCACGAGGCCCTTAAAAGATTCTTGTATGCGTACGTTTGGCCAGTGGATTTGTAGTGAATCATGGGAAGGTGTTTTAGAGGGTTCTTCATGTGATACTATGGCTCAATCACTTGAGAATGTACTTTTAGAAAAAGTATAAAGAACACTTTCCCCAGAAATCTGTGGTGCACATATCTAATGACAAACCTTGGTTAAATGGTTCAATTCGTAGACTCATTTTGGAACGAAATAATGCCTTCCAATCAGGTAACATGATGCTTTATAAACCTCTAAGAAACAAAGTTATTTATGAAATCAAACAAGCAAAAAAGAACTACTATGCTAAAAATGTTGAAGTTTTGAAAAAGACACAGCCTGGGAAATGGCATAAGAATATCAGGAATATTACTGGTCACAACAACAAATCTGGTGATTTTGACATTCTTGGGTAACACTGTTAGTGAACAAGCTAATATGCTGAATGAATACTTTTCTAATGTTTGCTGCCAATTGCCACCACTCAGATTGGAATCTCTACCTTCCTACTTACCAGCCCTTGCTCCTCCAACAATCCATGTTTGGGAGGTTCAAAATCGTTTAAGCAAACTCAATGCTTCCAAGGCTGGCCATCCAGAAGATATTCCAATTAAGATCATTAAGGAATTCTCTTACGAGTTGGCTGACCCCCTAACTAAAATATTCAATGCTGGTCTCCAGGAAGGTGTATTTCCATCTGTTTGGAAAACTGCTGCAATTATTTCAGTGCCTAAAGTCAAGAAACCGTTGACGGCAAATGAATTGCGCCCAATTGCCTTGACTAAAATCTTAGGGAGGGTGTTTGAGTCATTTTTGGCCGAGTGGTTAAGGGATGATTTTACTCCGGTTCTTGACAATAAGCAGTATGGCAATGTGAAGGGTACAAGTACAACTCATTATCTTGTTGACATGTTGCACAAGGTTATCTCTGGTGTTGAAAAACCATCCACTTATGCTACTTTAATGGCGATTGATTTTACAAAAGCATTCGACCGAATAAACCATAGTGTTGCTGTAAATAAAATTATCTCTTCTGGAGTGAGACCCTCAATAATCCCTGCGATCAGTAGTTTTTTGGCAAACCGTACACAGTGCGTTCAATACAAAGGCCAGCTTTCTAGCCTTAAAACCATCACCTGTGGCGTTCCCCACGGAACAAAGTTAGGGCCCAGTATATTTACTGTGATGGTTAATGACGCTGCCGAAACTGCTTCTGATCGATGGAAATTTGTTGATGATCTCACCTTGGCAGAGATCACTAACACTCAAGCCAAAACTAAATCAAAGCACCAAAAGCTTCAACACCATCTAGATGCTTTAGATGATTGGTGCAAGGTCAACGATATGCTGCCGAAGCCAGCCAAATGTCATGTTTTGCATGTAAATTTTTTGAAAAATCCTGTGCAACTCCCACAACTTTCTCTAGGTGGTGAGGTCCTTCAGACTGTCGATCACATGAAAATACTTGGTCTGGAAATTCAAAATAATCTGAGTTGGGACATGCAAGTAGACGTTTATTCATGCTCTATGCTCTTCGCAAACATGCTGCTCCAGTTGAGGATATGCTGGCCATTTTTCAGACCTATATCCAACCCATTTTGGAATATGCTTGTGCAGTTTGGCATCCAGCTCTTAATAAAAACCAAAGCCACCAGATCGAAAGGATTCAAAAACGCACTTGCAAAATCATCCTTGGTAATGACTATCAGGACTACGAGTCTGCTCTTCGTGAGCTTAACATCAACAGTCTTGCCAACCGTAGGGAAGATCTGGTCGTGAAGTTTGGCCAGCAGGTCCTCAACTCTGAAAGACACCGTCACCTACTTCCTGAGCAGAGATCTATGAAGTACAATCTCCGTCACAGCAGAATTTTTCCTGAACCCTTCTGCAAAACAAACAGGTTTCAGAATTCCACCATTCCGTTCATCATCAGTAAACTCAATTTGGAAAAGTAGTGTAATCCTATGCTTCTGCTGGTATTTTACTCCTCTGCCTGTATCTCTGTTTTCATTTTGTTTTTAAGGAAATTGTTGAGTGTATATATAATGTATATTTTTGATGTGTAAATTGTAATTTGTAAAGCCGGCGCTTTTCAGCCTATGCTGCCTGCCGGCTATTTGTATACCGTGAATAAAATTTAAAAAAAAAAAAAAAATTGGGAATTAGTCCAAGGGGAGAGCAGAGCGAGGTACCAAATTTGGAGTCCCAAAGGATGAGGAATAAAGAACGGGAAAGGGAATAACTATCACGAAATGAACCAAATGAAACAGAAATGAAGTTTAAGAATTTAAGAATATGGAAACAACTCCAATTGGGTTTGTTTTTCCTAAAGCTTGTCATAACACACAAACTCTTGGGGATTCCCAGTCCATTAATAGACCTGTACAGTAATTATATCACAAAAGTGGTTTCCCAAATATTACTTTTGCATGATTACTTCTAAGGGTTTTCCCTTGTCTCAAATCTCTCACGACATAATTCTTATGAATCTAAATTTGGGAATTAGTCCAAGGGGAAAGCAGAGCGAGATACCAGATTTGGAGTCCCAAAGGATGAGGGATACTGAACGGGAAAGGGAATGATTATCAAGAAATGAACCAAAAGAAACAGAAATTAAGTTTACAGATGACATTCTAAATGAAACTGTAGATTATTATACTAATCTGTATAAATCAAAAGAAATAGAAGATAAAGATATTGATGCCTACATTAACAAAACTCGTGTAGAAACATTATCTGATGAAGAAACAATCGAATGTGAAGGGCTACTAACAATTGAAGAATGTACAAAGGCAGTACAAACACTGAAACTTAATCGTTCACCCGGAATTGACGGATTAACTCCCGAATTTTATAAATGTTTTTGGTCTGATATAAAAGAAATGGTTACGAGCTCCCTAAATGAAGGTTTTGAAAGATGTACATTGTCATTCTCTCAGAGACGAGGGATTATCAACCTACTTTATAAAAAAGGTGATAAAAAAATTTGGATAATTTTCGACCTATAACTTTGTTAAATTATGATTATAAAATATGTACTGCTGTGCTATCAAATCGTGTCCAAAATATTCTTTAAAAAATTATAAGTGAAGAACAATGTGGATATGTTAAGGGTCGTTTCATTGGACAAAACATACGAATTATTGAGGAAGTTATTGAATATTGTAATGGTAACAATAATAAATGCGCTATATTATTGATTGATTTCCAAAAGGCTTTCGATTCTTTGGAAATAAATTTTCTGTTGAAGTGTCTAAAAAGATTTGGTTTTGGCTCGCAATTTTTAAAATGGATAAAAACCATTTATGCCCATATAAATAGCTGCATTTCAATGAATGGATGGCTATCAAGATCTTTTGAATTAAAAAGAGGAATTCGTCAAGGCTGTCCATTATCCGCCTTATTATTTATTATGGCAACGGAATTTATGTCAATATATATTAAAGGTAATGTAGATATTAAGGGTGTCTCTTTGAAAGAGGAACCAGACCTACAAATTAAAATTGTTCAACTAGCAGATGACACCACTGTATTTGTAAAAGACATGGATTCTGTTAAAAATGTTATGGAAGAAATTGAGAAGTTCAGTTTTCTTTCAGGAATAAGTATAAACAAACAAAAAACTGAGGGAATGTGGCTGGGAATAAATAAACCCTCGAATTTAATTCCAGATTTTTAATAAGTCGACCACAAGGATTTCAAATTTGACATTACTTTGACATTACGACCTCATTTTTACCCAGAAATCCAAGATGGTGGCCGCCGGCGCCATCTTGAAAAAATAAGTTTTGAACCAGAGTACATAAAATCGTGTACAAAGACACTTTTTCCGGTAAGTCGATCCCAAGAAATCCGAATCTGACATTAATTTGACGTTATAACATAATTTTTGCCCAGAAATCCAAGATGTCCCCCATTTGGTAGAGCGTAAAATAATGTGATTTTTGAATGAGAGCAGAAGCCTAAGTGTGTCATTTTCGCCTTATCTGGGGTTCATGTCCCTTATATGGGGATTAAACTGCCTTATCTTGGGTTTACATCCCTTATCTAGGGATAAGGCGCCTTACCTGTGGTTTAGACGGCCTTATCCTGGGTTTACGTTCCTTACCTGTGGCTAAGATGCCTTAACCTTAGCATATCGCAGTCTAAACCCAGATAAGGCATCTAATCCCCAGATAATGCGCCGTCGTCCCAGATAAGGGACGTAGACCCCCGATAAAGCAGTCCAAACCCCAAATAAGGCGTCTTGACCCTAAATGAGGAACATAAACCCCAGATAAGGCATATAAACCCCACATAAGGTGCCTTAACTCTAGATAAGGGTCGTTAACCCTAGATAAGGTCGTAAATCTCAGATAAGGCATCTAAACCCAAGATAAGGCGCCTTAACCCCAGATAAGAGACGTAAACTCAGATACAGGGTGTCCCAGAATGATTTGTACCGTGTTTGAACAAATTATCAAAAATATATAGTCAACAGTGTATCTAATTAAAATAAGTGCAATACAATGCCACGCATGTCTCCTACTTATTCTGTGACTTTCATGGAAATAGCTTGATTCGTTTTGGCGTGACATTGCTATTACTGAAAATGGACGAAAACTGCATGTGTGTAAATTACAGTGCAAAGGCATCATAACACATGGATCCTTTATCACCATCGTCCAGCCGCACTGTGCATTATATTGGAGAAATCCTACATTCTTTGATAGGAAATTTGGCACAGATGTAGAGCTTACAATGCTAAATAATTCTTGATATGGGATTAAGTGAAACATTTCAATATGACATCAGATATTTAGGTTGAAAAACATACTTTTTATGTGATTTTTACCACAATTTTTACCCAAAAATGTCATTATTACAGAGGATCCTCAAGGATCCTCCGCAGTAAATTTTAATCTTATTCGTTACATAGCTGTGGGTTTGCCCATATATTGTGGACATAAATGCATGCTGTGACACTAAGGATGAACCTTCTCTACACTTTTATGAAAAATCCATCCCTGCCGGCATTTCAAATGATGACAAACTCACACACCTCAATAATTGTCTTCAAAACTGCCACCAAAGAAAGATTAGTTTAAGGTCATTCAAGCATAGCAAATCCTTTATTTCATACAAAGATTGCTTCGTAACATCATAAATAAACGATTAAAAATCTACTATTTAGTAGAAGTAAGAACAGGACACAGCAATATACTGCATAACATTACTTTGTGCTGAACGGTTAGTAATTTTACAGATTTTCAAAATAGGTTGCTTTGTCAAAACTTGGAATTCACAATTTTTACGCAATCCTCTCTAACTTCTACTAGAAATGTCCAATTTTTAAAATCTAAAAAATCTGAGAAAGCTAAATATATGTAGAACATAAAATGCAAAACAATATGACCAATAGAAATGCCGTTCATACCTTAAAAATTCTTTCTTTCTCGGTATAAATCATTCTGGGACACCCTGTATGGCAGTCTAAACCCCAGATTAAGCGCCGTAACCCCAGATAAGGGACGTACACCTCAGATAAAGCAGTCCCAACCCCAAATAAGGCGCCTTAACCCTAAATAAGGAACATAAACCTAAGATAAGAGAAGTAAACCCCAGACATCGCCTTATCTGGGGTTTAGACTGCCATATCTGAGTTTACGTCTCTTATCTGGGGTTAAGGCGCCTTATCTTGGGTTTAGATGCCTTATCTGAGGTTTACGACCCTTATCTGAGGTTAACGACCCTTATCTAGAGTTAAGGCACCTTATGTGGGGTTTAGATGCCTTATCTGGGGTTTATTTTCCTTATTTAGGGTTAAGGCGCCTTATTTGGGGTTTGGACTGCTTTATCAGGGGTCTACGTCCCTTATCTGGGGTTACGGCGCATTATCTGGGGTTTAGATGCCTTATCTGGGTTTAGACTGCGATATGCTATATGCGATATGCACCTTAGCCACAGGTAAGGACTGCGATATGCATCAGGTAAGGAACGTAAACACAGGTAAGGAACGTAAACCCAGGATAAGGCCGTCTAAACCACAGATAAGGCGCCTTATCCCTAGAAAAGGGATGTAAACCCAAGATAAGGCAGTTTAAACCCCATATAAGGGACCTGAACCCCAGATAAGGCGGAAATGACACACTTCTGCTTCTGCTCTCATTCAAAAATCACATTTACGCTCTACAAAATGGGGGCCATCTTGGATTTCTGGGCAAAAATTATGTTATAACGTCAAATTAATGTCAGATTCGGATTTCTTGGGGTCGACTTAATAATTGGTCAACATGCTTAAGTTGATCGCTGAACCAATATCCACCAAAAACACATACAACAAACCCATACAGTCTGAACGCAGGACAACCGATTCTTTTGTTATGCATAGTCGCGCTAAAAGTCAATCGATACTGTGATGTGCCCTGAGTAATTTAATTTTATGATTTATCTTTGTTTACAAAGTTACATGAGTGATGACATTTTGGGGGAATTCCCCTCTCAAATTGAGCAAAACAAGTTGAATCATATCTACTGAACATGTTCTTCAGGACTGTTATTGAAAATAAAGACGAATTTCATAGTTCTAGTCCAATAAAACAGCACTTACTGTGGACGTTTCGGAATCTGTAAGATTCCTTTATCAACACTGATGTTGCTGTGACGACCTTCTGTGTACAACTCATTGTTGTTTAGCAACTTGGTTGCCAGTTGGTTTCTTCAGGAGATCGTCAAATACGTGAGTTAGGTTGTATTGCCCCTCGTCTCTGTTCATGGTGGTGCCCTGTTGTCTGATTTTCACTGCCTCTTTGATCCATCGTTTGTATCTGTCTGCCTCTTTGCCTAAAATCTTAGCCTCCTCCCAGTCAATGATGTGGTCTTTCTCGAGAACATGATCTGTGATGGCCGATTTATTGGTAGCTGATTGACATTACTCGTCGATGGTCGATAGACGTCCCAATAAAGCGGACTTAGTCACCGGTCAGTTCTACAGAATAGATCTCCATGGCTAACCATGGCTAACTATGGAAACATGTTAAAGGACATCAAGAAAAAAAGTTATTTATTTCGCTCTTACGAGTATCGACGAGTAATGGATATATGAAATTAAAATTAAAGTAAAATTTTAATTTACTTCTTTTAAAGTTTGGCAGAGGCGGGGTTTGAACTCACTGCGCACGGCTTAGTACTCTATGAGCCTAGCGCCTTAGACCACTCGGCCACTTGTCTTGTTATTCATTTGAAACTTATTTAAAAATATAATCGCAACTTCAACATAGGCCTACCACGTGACAAGCAAAGACAGAAAACGTATTATATTTTGGAATTTTATCATTAATGTGTATTATAATAGAGCTACCATTATTTATATTGTTGAATTCTCAAGCGCATCACCCGGGCGCATCATTTCGAATTGGGTTTGGATTCCTAAAGCCCGATACTGACTCCACCTGTACATTTTAATTTCATCGCGGGATGCTGAGATGTTTGAAAAGCATCGCAGCATCGCATACCGCTGCGAAGTGGAGTCAGGATCGGGCTTAATTCGAACCACCAGCATCCATGGTTCGATGTAGAGAGTCTTTCCTATTCAGAGAAAATATTGCAATTACACACCTTATTGCCTTTTAACAATAACCAATGACACTAGCACGTAATTCCAGTCAAGCACCAATCTTTAATCCTATTGTTGAAGAGGATAATAAGCTTATACTTATGTATAGCATTCGTAAAAAGCTTAAGTCTTTGTTTGCTTTGGTTAAATCCTGTTCAAGTGGTGGGTTAACCAACAATTAACAATGAGAGGACATTCCTGAACCTCGTTCAGTTGGCGATGATTTGAAGTGACCGCCAATTATGACCATTTGATATTTAATACCAGCAATGTGGAAAAAAAGAAATAATGTAGTGCCAAAATAATGTACCCTTAATACGGAAGGAGCAAAGTTTAACAAGTTACAACTCCGCTTCTGCAGTATGAATGTCAGCGGCGAATGTCAGGTTATTATTTCCCAGTCTTGAAAAAAAAAATGCAGGCAGAGGTGGGAATCGATCTCGGTACCTCCCGGTTAAAAGCACTGTGCAAGACCACTAAGCCAACTAAATATCTGTTATGAGATGTACGACATTAATCTTTGATATTGCTTAATGGAACAAATCGCGGTATTAAATCAGTAATAAAAGAAGTTGATTCTTATTTAGCGGTCAAATTGGATAAAAGGGGAAATATGTGTCCCTGCTCTAAAGAAAATATAGGTTAGAAGATTATCAAATAAATTTAAATTAAAAATTGAGATTTTATATTTATTTATTTCACGAGGCGGCATTATCACAGACAAACACTGTATACGCTAAAAACTCGACCCTCATCACTAGCTGCTGTCATAGCTCAGTGGAAGAGCATCAGACTGGTATTGTCAATATCGTTGGTTCGAATCCGCCTGCCAGCTATGGTTATTATGATTTTAATGCTAAGCTACAATTTGTTCAATTTTTTTTTCGTTTATTTATTTATTTATTTATTTATTTATTTATTTATTTATTTACTTATTTATTTATTTATTTATTTATTTATTTATTTATTTATTTATTTATTTATTTATTTATTTATTTATTTATTTATTTATTTATTTATTTATTTAATTTGATATATTTGAAAGGGAATGTGTACGGACCAGCTTGATTTACCATCCACAACATGATAATGTGTGCACATGCTACATTATATCAGGGACCTTATATGGAGGGACTGGAAACGCCTTCCATCCATTGTACCATGCGAGTTGCTGGTTTACAAATTATCCTCAGTTGAGCAAGCATGAATAATACGTTGATCAATAGACCCTAGTACGAATCCAAGCACAGTTACAACACTGCGCTTGGCTTGTCTTGTACATTGCGAAATGAGCCTACATGTTTGCTAGTATAATGACAGACTCTAGAAATGCCAACATAAATCTTCAAAGAACATCATCTTAAGAATTATTTCAGTATCGAAATCAGTAGGAATACCAAGCGTACGGCGCGGTGTACACATTCCAGAAAAAATATAATTTTGTTTGTTCTAGAATTCGGTATCTCCACAAAATGATCACATTTTGTCTCCAAAATCCTATGTAAATGATTCTCGATGCTACACAGAAATTATTTCCGACAAAGGATAGACATTTTACACAATTTGTCATAACTTAAAAAGATATTGGAATACTTTGATGTGTTTTTGATATTTTGTAGAGCAACATGAGTAAATAATAAAATTCAAACATCGCGCCCTTGGCGCAACTCCCATACAATCGAAGGTCGTGAAAGATAATCTGATAACAATAGCTTGACAATAGCTATCAATAATCCCGTTTCCAGTCCCTTCATACACGGTCCCTGATATACACTTGTAGGCCTATGTTGTTGTTGGTGTATAAGTAATGGGCCTTGCAATTGAAATACCTCAAGCCTTTAATCCGATATGCTGATTATCTATTTGTTTTCATGAATTGGAAGTCATTCTTTGATGTATTACTGACCCCAATCATTTCCAAATTACTGGAGCGTGCATAGTATTCTCCAAATTCATTTCCTAATGTATGTGAGAATGATACAATAGTAGTCCATACAGGACCAACGCAATATTTAGTACTATAATCAACGCCGTCAGGCGTTGGTCCTTATAGATCCGACATATCCTCCTTGGAAAGTCAGGGAAATGTCAAACTGACTAACCACGCCTACTGACAGCTACTGACGATATTTAGCCAATCAGATTAGACTTGCCTTCCACCTGCCAACTACTAGCTTCCAGCTTTGGATCTAACACCACTATTGCGTAACAATATCGATAATCATGTCCATTCATTCATTCATTCAATTTATCTATGTCCTCTTCAATTGGGAAACTATTGAAGATTTTCCCCGGGACTTTTGATAATAGAGGTTATCCACTTCACTCATGTGTGACTTCTAACAAAAGGCACTGGTTCCCGTAGTATTCGTCATTCAAACTAATTCAATGCACGACCTCGGAGTTACCTGCATGACTTTGGCGGGCTATTTTGAAACAGTCATGGTTGCACATGCAGCAGGTACTTCTTTAGAACGTCCTAAACAAGGTATAGCAGTCGTTGATAGGACATGCGGCTTATAGAACATGGATAACCTCTATTCCTGTCCCATATAAATCAATGGTTAAGAAGATACTTGGCGATTATTTGACCCGTGACTCGGGCTGAAATGTTCTTTTTCAAGTTCTTCACTTTGTAGGTTGCGCACATTATACAGGGTTTTTTTTTGGGGGGTGGCCATCGTTTCATTTTATCATTAGGCCTCAGTTATTATTATTTGTTTTACAATACTATAAAAATGTATGACGCCCCTATTTTGCATGCTTCGAATAAACTAAATTTTACATGGACATGGTTTTCCGACAGGATATGGGAAGAGCTTTATTTTCCAGTCAGCGCCAATTTGTGTTAATTTTCTTTAAAATGTCGACATCGCCATAAAATGTAGTCATTTACTTGATTTGTAGTTTAGTCCAATTCCTATTAAAGTGAGGTAGGTCTATTCACTTTCTTTACTAACACAATATTTCAAGAGTTTGTTTCCAAAAGGCATTAGTTCAATAGCTGTCTTGTGTAACATTTTGCTGGAATATTTTTACATTCTAAAGTTTAAATGACATTTAACGATTGGAATGGATATGTTTGCACATCTGGCTTGTTCTCTTTCAATAATAGATTTGTCCCCTAAAATTGTCAAATCCAAGGTTTTAAAATGGCTGCCATTGCACTTGATGCCCTTTTTTTCTTCGCACGTGGGAAGTTAAAGGGATTTGCAATTATTTGCCAAAATATTATTGTTACATGTATAACTATATATTCTACTACGCCAATGTTATTAGAGTGGCAAGGTTACTGCTACTCAATATTTTCAAATAAAAAATCCCACAAAACAGTCTTTGGACTTAATGCCTTTTGGAACCAAACTCTTCATTTAATGATGTTCAAATTTTCTCCATTATTTTAGGACCCTGGAATAAGGCAAAAAAAAGACCATCGCTTTATTCGATACATTTAATTTATGGGTAAAAATGGCATTTTTGGTGATTTTTGTTCAGTTTTTATATGGGAATTTTTTTTGAAAATTGACATTATACATCTTGCAAAGTGTATCAGTTTACTAAGATGGATGTTTGGATCAAAAACGTCAATCATAGCATTTTTCTGCGACCTATGGTTTTTGACCTATGACCCCTTGGAATTCATAAGTAGGCCCTATAGGCCTAAAACGGGTGTTTTTAGTGATTTTGGTGTGGGGGTACAAAATATTTTGGTGTATACAAAAAAAGGATCCAAAAAAAGTGGTTCTAAAAGTTTAACATGTGTAGGGGGTCAAAAAAGTTTTGACATACCGATATCAACATTTTCCAGCCCCCAAGTATTTATGAACGTTCCCTTAGCTTTTTAAGTACTGTATCTCTTCCAAATATGGCAAATTAGGCCTATAAACATTTAGATTTTGCAGTGTTCCCTTTTTGGACCTCGCCTCATACAAACAGACGGCTGCCAAAAATTGAAAAACGATGAAAGCAGTGCACTTTTTAAAATTTTGTCTTGTCTTGTCTTTAGTTGTTTGTAACTTTGAAATGAAACAAAGACCAGGAAAGTATTACTATCAACGGAGCGGAGAGCCGTTGCCTCAGCTCCGTCCGTGAATGACGTAGTTAAAAGTGATGAATCCCATGCCCCTCGGTTAAAACGAGAAGACCATGTTTTTTTTAAAGATTTGATATTAAAATAGTTTAAATCAAAACCCTAAACTCAAATAGTAATCACAGGCCCTTTCATGCCTTCGGGATTAAAGAAATATACTGTGATTTTTTTCCGTTCCTTTTTTTTCACATGCATTTGAAATATCAACACATTCAACAGTAGGCCTACTTGCGAGTGGTATCGCCTTTTATTTTATTTTACTCACTCTGTTATTTCCAGTTTGGTGTTAAAGGGTTAATGTACGATTTCTTCAAATTTTTAATTTGTCATTATATATTCAAAATGCTGAAATAATACCAGTAATAGGCCCTAATTATCGGGAATGGCTTCTGTCCATTTTGAACTGAAATAACGAGGTAAACACTGTTTGTTATTTTGGCCGTTTAACACGCAGTTCTATAAAGTCATAATTCTTGAATTATGACTTTATATCGAACTTTTAACTCTGTTTACCTACAAACACAACAAATTTGGCTGATTCCATTTAAATGCAAGTTGTGACATGTGTATACATTACAAATATGCCATAAAATCAGGTTTGAAAAAAATTAACCAAATTCATATTATAAGATCGTACATTGTGACTTTAATAAATCAAAGTTCAGTTCCAAATAAACGGTGTGTAGAATTGATGTTCTTTTAGCTTTTTAATGGTATCACGGTTAGGCCTATCGACAAATGTGACAATATTAAATAAAAAAAGAAAACAAACCTAGAATCATACAAATGACTTTTTGTTAACACTGATTAGGCCTACATTATCTCTGCACTGATATAGGAACAAAAAACTTTCATTTAATTCATACCAGCCCGATTTACGCTGGTCATGGAAAATAGTAGATATCTACTATTTCCATGCACTGGTAAGCGACCTCAAAAGTTTGTATTGCTTTGATTGCAATATCAAAATCAATCGATTGGGATACCAAGTACTTGAGATGACTTGAGAGTCCCAGTTATGTAATAGATGCGGTTGAATGATGGCCCGAATGATGGGCGGGACTATTTCCCATATTTGGATTCATGACGTAACTTATCGACTGGTTTGGTTTTGGTCACTGTTTATTATAATGAGGGTGCACTGCTGGGGGTAGCGAACGGATTTGTAAGGACCAACGCCTGACGGCGTTGATTATGGTGCTAAATATTGCGTTGGTCCTGTATGGACTATACAATAGAGGCGCTGCATGAAATTATCGACTGACTCCAAACAAAGGATTTGAACCGGTGTCCTTCACCGTAGTTATGGCGGAGTGAAGTCCATTCAATCAAATGTTGTCATCAACCTATTTGATCGTAGTGCAGGGTTATGTGTGTGAGACGAACTGTCACGGTAGATTGCAGTCATGCTTTTGTTGAATGCATTTGAGTAGTCCGCCATATTTACGTGATGATACGTCACATGCAAGGCCTCTATGAGCGTGTTTATAGTGAGACAATCTTTCCGTTATTTAGCTAAACTACCGCGTAGTCTAGATTTGCAATGGTTAGTAAAACATAAACAAATATAGACTGCGTGGCAGTCCAGCTAAATACCGCATAATCTGGCTCACTATAAACACCGCTCTGCATGACATGATGAACATAGTCATTGATGCATCAGTTTTAAAATAGACTATAGCGGTTACCATATTTGGCGGTTCTCGGCAGGGCGCGATTACCAGGCTGATGGTGACATGCCCATATGACAGTTTTACTAATTTGACCTCAGATGACCCCTGGCGACCCCAAAATGACATTCCAAAAGTTTGGCTCTAAATGTTGACTGTACCCACCAAGTTTCATGCCCATACGACAGTTTTTAGTAATTTGACATCAGATGACCCCATGGGTGACCTTGGATGACCCCAAAATGACCTAAACTTACAACTCTAAATGTTGACTGTACCCACCAAGTTTCATGCCCATATATGAGTTTTTACTAATTTGACCTCAGATGACCCGTGGTGACCTTGGATGACCCCAAAATGACCTTCAAAAATGTTGATTTAAATGTTGACTGTACCTACCAAGATTCATGCCCATACGACACTTTTTAGTCATTTGACCTCAGATGACCCCTGGGAGGGGACCCCGGAGACAGATGACTTAACGAACATAAACATCTTCTTGCCAGGACAGAACTACACCCACCCACCGAGTTTGAGCCCCGTGCGACCTATTGTCATGCCCATATGACAGTTTTTAGTCATTTGACCTCAAATGACCCCTGTTTGAGCCCCGTACGACCTACGACGGCCTCACATTAGCAGTCACAGACAAAACCTAAATCTACAGAATATATGCATT
Source organism: Amphiura filiformis (assembly GCF_039555335.1). Lineage (NCBI taxonomy): Eukaryota > Metazoa > Echinodermata > Ophiuroidea > Amphilepidida > Amphiuridae > Amphiura > Amphiura filiformis. The sequence goes on from NC_092640.1 coordinate 4,709,721, forward strand.
ACTCGTCGATACTCGAAAGAGCTCAAAATAAATAACTTTAAAAGAAGTAAATTAAAATTTTACTTTAATTTTAATTTCATATATCCATTACTCGTCGATACTCGAAAGAGCGAAATAAATAACTTAGAAAATTTTCTTGATGTCCTTTAACATGTTTCCATAGTTAGCCATGGTTAGCCATGGAGATCTATTCTGTAGAACTGACCGGTGACTAAGCCCGCTTTATTGGGACGTCTATCGACCATCGACGAGTAATGAGATGCTTTTCTGTTTGCTCTCGTGCGAACATTAACACACGCACACCGACACCGCCTGGCTAATAATTATTTGGTGGAGCAGGGACACTAAAATGAATACACGGGATCGATACACGTGAATTGCTATGCACGATTTTGATATCAGACGAAAATCTTCGAATACTGGGTTAGAAATTGATGAATATCTCCCGCAAATGAATTTTTCTCAAGAAACCAGATGTGGTCTCATAAACTTGAAAATACGTGTTGAACAGATATGATAGTCGCTAGAATGCGCTTTGAAAATTGGCCGTGCGCTTTGAATTCAAAATCTGACCATTTTATATTGCGTTGGTCCTGTAATACCATGTATGGACTACAGCGTGTAGTACAGCTGCACTCACTGTAGGCAGTATAAGAGTCGCCGACCATTGACCCCAATGGGGTATACAAGCTTATTCACGCACAACCAAGATCAATTACCCGGCTATTTGAGTAGCCTTAGTTATGTCCCTCGACTAATTATTAGTTCTAAAGAGCTTTAAAGGTTTGAACCAAATGGCTAATCGTGGCTGTGGATTCAACCTACCATGGCGATTCCTCCCATGAAGATATAGGGTCGATGACACTGTGACACGCCTTATCTGCCTCTGCCCTATGTTCTTCAAGTCGTTTACCAAATTTCCTCCCCGTCTCACCGACATAAGTTTCATTGCAATTCTTGCAAGGGGTGGAATAAACAACCTCTGTGGTGTTGAGCGGGTCCCTTTTATCTTTAGGGTGCACAAGCATGTTTCTTAGAGTGCAATGAGGCTTCATGGCAGCAGAGATATTGTAACTCTTAAATGTTCTCGCGATACGCTCCGACACGCCCTCTACGTAGGGGGATGACGACGAGAGACAGGGAGGAAATTTGGTAAACGACTTGAAGAACATAGGGCAGAGGAATCATATCTAATCTTTATGAATCATATCTAATTTGGAATATTTGGAAACCCCCTTGAGGTTCTAAAGTGAAGATGACATCACGGGATTCCCCTCAGGAAATGATGTCATGTGAAAGGTTAATGTTATAATTAAGGCTTGGGAATTTCCAAGATCACATTTGGCTATTTGGGATTTCCCACTGCTTGATATATAAGAAAATGTAAACACAATTATTCACGGTTTGTAGTGTTGATCTGGGCTAGCTAGCTGATATGCTTACAGTCCAATTCCTTCAAAGAAAGGAAATTGCAAACCAGAAATATATTTTGTAGCTAATGTACTACTGCCTGCCAGTGTTGTCGGAGAAGATCTAGAATACGTCAAAGAACGTACTTCATCCAAGAAAGGAATATAAATTCTTCTGTCGACTCGCTGAAGTCTGGTTCATGCATAGATTATCCAAATATGATGATCTATGGTTTTTGATACAACACAGCTGTCAAAATAAGTGGGGACAACTGCATCGCAGTCCTGCTTCCTGGAGATATTGTGTGAAAGGTGGAAATAGCACCAAGTTTGGAGAAAACAGCGCAAGGAGTTAAGTTTTGAATGCTTGGATATACATTTTTTTAAATCCTGGTGTTAAAATTAGGCGTGAAATTGTGTCGTTTAGTGTAAGATTTTGGATTTTTATAGGCCTTACATCCGTCCACGAGCTTTTTTCGGAATTCATTTTTTAGCGTTTCAAACTAATATAATTCGCTAAAGAACGATATTTCCCACCTCTGTAAAGCACATCATGTGGGTCTATCTATTATAGTTTTGTCAGAATTTCCGTTTTGATTTCACCTTTTTTCACGTCATGCTCCTAAAATGTCAAACTCAGTACTTTAGCAAGCAGCAGAAATAGTCGATAATTCCATTGTTCTAATCCAGGTCCCTTCTGCATTGAAAGTAAGGATTACTCTACCAGCGATTTTGTAGCCCAAATCAACCTTTTGGGTGCTTTGGTAAATTAACGTGAATTTTGGATATTTGCTTCCGTGGTCATGGTGATAGCCTGCAAATTATGGCTTCCGTGATTATGTCGACCATTTGTCTGTTTGTTTGTTTACCTAGGTTAGTCCGTATTAAGAGACGCACGCTTGAGTTCCATGGGAAAATCCACTGTCCAAACCTAGAAAAATTAGCGTGTTATTATAGGGGATTTTAATTTTCTGTCCCTCCTATCTCTAGGTGAATTTTGTATGACCCCCCTCCCCCCCATCGCGCTATACTTTCTAAATGTATAGCTATAACGTGCTATATAAATATTATTATGTACCGGTATGTTATATTATGCAGGCCTATGGGGGTGGGGTGGGTGCAGAGGTGGGTAGTGGGTGTGTATGTAGACTATGCCATAGTCGAATTTTATTAAAAATGTGTTATTATTAGTCATGATGAACCCATTTCGTTGAACTCAAAATTATACTGATGTTTATTAAAATTAATGTATTCAATAGTAAAATGGTCCACAATGGCTCACTTTAATACTGAACAATTCTGATTTTGGAATCTATCAGTTTATTGATAGCGAACCCCGAAAATCCGACTATGGACTTTGAATTTTAAGCAGAACTTTACCCCCGGACTTTGCTCTCTAAAAACACACAGTCAAGCATACTTGTTTATCAGTCCATTAACCACAAGTACTAAGCATGGTATAGTACAAGACGCGCTAGATGTTTGATGAGAGATTAACTTTCGCGTCAACACAAATGCGCCGCAAATACCACAGATAGTTGTGTACGCGGTGTAGTTAATGGTAATGGCGCGGGCCCGGAAGATTTAAACAATAGCGAGATATGGGCGACCAATCACAAGGCAGATCCATTTAAAGATGCATTACATCATGGCCAATTTTAGTTAGGCCAGAAATTGGCCTAACTCTCCATAGAGTCCCGTGTTAAAAATCTTAACCGCAAGGCAAAGTCAGTAGTCCACTTGGGAAGCTAACAAACAGAGGGAGTGCGGTGACTGAAAAGATCAGATACGGATGTGAAAATCTATCAGTTGCACACAAATCAATATAAATCAGAGTTGTACATGTATGCTTAAATGTATTAGCCAGAGTATGCAAAATGGGCAAGTGGACTACGGAGAAGTCTAGTGTGTATGTAACTTTGGTGTATATCCAAGCATTGTGTTTAAAGCGCAATACACAAAAACCTGTTTAAGTTAACAATGATAATGAATGGTTCTTATAAGGCACAATCTCTTGCGATGAGGAATTCAAAGCGCGTAAAGCACCAACAAACATATATAAAAACAATCTTGACTTACTTGACTTACTTGACTTATATGCGCAGGCCGGTGTGGCCCTTTGCGCTCTGCCGAGTAAGCCTCCTCCATTCAGTTCTGTCTGTTACTTGTGTCTTTGCTTCATGTGGGGTCATTCCCAAGTCCCTCTGAATTTGGTCCTTCCATCTGGTTGGTGGACGACCTGGTGGTCTTTTCTTGCTGAAGTCATTAATGTAGGCTTGGTATGGAAGCCGATGTAGAGGCATCCTGAAGATGTGCCCAGCCCATTTCAAACGTCTCCGGCAGATAACATCATTGATGGAGCTAGTGATGTTGAGACTCTGTCTGATGGAATTGTTACGGATTTTGTCAAGTAGGGAAACTCCAAGCATTGCCCTAAGGCATCGCATTTCAAAGACATCCAGTCTGTGTCGATCGGATTCACGTAGCGCCCATGATTCTGACCCATATGTGGCAATAGGGAGGATGAGGGACTGGTAGATCCTTACTTTCAGCAATCTGGTGATGTCATGGTTAGACCAGATGGTATTTTTCAATCTACCAAATGCCCAGGCTGCCAACTTTGTGCGACGTTTAATATCCTCTTCTACTGAGGGCGCACTGCTACCCAGAAAGACAAAGTTATTTACTTTGTCAATGGGCATTTGGTTCAGCATGATATCTCTTGGATCGTCAGACATGATCTTGCATTTTGCTGGGTTAATTTCCATTCCCCAGCTGCTGCATGCTTTTTCCAGTTCATTAGTGGAGATTTGCAGGTTCTCAAAGTCCATATCCATGAGTGTGGTGTCATCTGCATATCGGATGTTGTTAATGCACATGTCACCCATCTGCACACCTGAGCCTAGATTTTGGATGTCCTTCATGACAAACTCCAGATATAGATTGAAGAGGCATGGTGAGAGAAGACATCCCTCCATATGGTGTCAAATGCTGCTTTGAAGTCTACAAAGTTCCAGTGTATTGGAATTCGTCTTTCTTTAGCCTTTTCATAGATTTGGCGTACTGTAAATACCGCATCTGAGGTGCCTCTGGAACTCCTGAACCCACACTGTTCCTCTCTCAGATGGTTATCTACAGTCTGTTGTATTCGGTTAAGAACCATCCTACAGAATACTTTTCCCGGGATTGACAGGAGGGTAATAGCTCTGTAGTTGGCTGGGTCCAGTTTGTCGTCCTTTTTGTATACAGGGGTTATTAGACCTTTACTCCAGTCTTCAGGGATTTTTCCTTCAACCCAGGCGGTGTTGATGATCTTCAACAACATTTGTTTCAACATGGGTCCTCCTGCTTTCAACGCTTCTGCTGAAATCTTATCCCAACCACACGCTCTGTTGTTTTTAAGCTTCTTGATGGCCTCTTCAACTTCATCTATTGAAAAGGGCACACTTGCTGTAGCAGGGTTGACAGGCTCCGGGATGGAGTATTTGATATTTGACCCCTTTGTTCAGCTTCCGATAGCAGTTCTTGTTTGGAGCTGAGGGGTTGTTTAACATCAAGACTCTGGCTTTTCTTCTCAAGTGGCACATTTTCCTGACTTCTTCAGGGAATTCCTTTACTTGGCGAGCCCTCCTAATACCAACTGATTCTTCAGTAATTTTGTTTCTTGTGTCTCTGAACTTAGCCCACAGGTCTTCTACATCAGTATCCTCCAGTTGAAGCAGGGGTTCAAAAGTACCACCAATCTTGGCTCTGAACTCTTCTGTAATCAGGGGTTGGTAAGTCAACTGACGTCATAGCTTTTTGGAGTTGTTTTCAGGCGTTTGGTTCTGACTGGTGCTGACACCATTTTAGCGATCACTAGATTGTGATCTGAGCCCACATCAGCTGAGCAGTATGATCGGCAATTCTGGATGATACTTAGGTTCTCCTGTTGAGTTATGATGAAGTCAATCATATTTTTGTATTTCCCACAAGGTGAAAAACAATCAATTTACAAAAATTGGTTTTAAGCTGGCGTTTAAATAACGAAAGTCTGGGGATGTTACGAAGGTTATTTGGAAGTGTGTTCCAAACAGTTTGCTTGATAAAACATACAAAGTTTTGTTTAAAATACTGCCCAATTGAATGTAAGATTGTTGATTTTTTTACCAAATGTTGGGCAAAGTTGTTTTGAGGAGAATTTCAACACATTGGTCCGGTGATTACGGTGATGATGAAATCAAATAATTTTAATTAAAATCACTCACGTGATGAAAGATCCTCTTCGTGCTTAACATGATCAGTGTTATAGGAGCGCTAGACCTGGGAATTTCTTTGCTATATTGAAGTTCTGGCAACACAGTAGCCAGGCCGGTCTTCCTGTGGCACCCAGGGATATCGATCCACAATGCTAGTATTAGCCTCAGATTTTACGCGCTGATTTAAAAAAAATTTCAGCCGGCAGTAGAAAATGGTGAAATCAAAACGGAAATTCTGACAAAACTATGATATATCGCTCAATGTGATGTGCGTTAGAAAGTTGGGAAACTCCTTCATTAGCGAACTATATTACTTTGAAAAACTAAAAGGTTGATCACAAAAAAGGCTCGCGTGTAATCAAAGACTGTGGTGGAAACATTCGCTGCTTGTTGTTCTCTGCTTGGAAGCTCTTGGGACGAAAATGTGTGCTCAGGTGTATCGAGGTGGAAACTGTGCGCATGGTGGTTTATAAGAGAATCGTTTTTTGTATAGAAACCTTTCCATATGAAGTGGGCATTTATGGTCTGAGACCAAATAACTTTCAAAGCGTTTCGAGCGTTTTTATATCATTGAGCGTGTTTATAGTGGGAGCAGATGTGCGGTACATTGCGGTACAATTTCTACCCGGTTAGAGATTATCCGGATACTTGCCCACTATAAACACTAGCAGTATATGTATGTACGGTACATCGATATCCTTCTAAACCGAAGGATACTGTGGCGAGATGTTCCCACTATAAACACACCAGTATAAATTGTGTGCGGTATTACCGGAAGTGGAAGCTTCTTCATGATGCGTAGGATGCGCGCAGGACATTCGGAACGATTCTCACCCCAAGAGTTATCAAAACAGAAGCTACATGTTCACCGCCATGATCATATTGTTGAATGGGCTCTTTATAGCTCGCGCCACAATATTTACACATTCCCCGCATGACCTCGGGGTCATTGCAAATGTACGATAATGTTAGTTGGTATATAATTTGTGCGGTAACTGTGTCTCACTATAAACAACAAGGGTATCGGTATATATACAAGGATTATCGTATACGGTACACTCAATATGCGGTATATTCACTATAAACACGCTCATTGATTCAATCTCAGGCCCCTGTCACAATTGAGTTAACACCAATACGCAAAATTGCATGCGAATTACATCAGAAACCACTCAAACTTGTTTGCCGGATAAGTGGACCAGATGACCATATCAGTCATACCTGATGAAGTCCTCTGATGAGTAGGACGAAATATTGTAGTGAGTAAAATATTCACTTGGTTTTGGCAAACTAAAATCCAAAATGTTTAGGCCCGGTTCTGCTTTTCAATTAAATGGATTTACATATATAAATGACTCCTATCATGTTTATTGTCTGATTACCATTCATGATTTTTAATTTAATATCATTTAACTTGACACCAGTAAACCAGCTGACAGGTGGCGGTTGTACACTTTCATCACGCCATGTCTAGCTTTAAAAGAACTACTATTGAATTAAAATGGATTAACATTTTAAATGAAAACCTTCTTTTTTATAACTCCAACCTTTTCGTTTCTAACATTTTTAACATAATGCCGTTTAATGGCGGGTTATATAAAGCGTCTTCATAACATTGAAAACATTTTTTGAAAACGTACTGCAAAATATTCTAACCTAATGTTATTTTAAATGAGGCATGTGTTTTTGCAGTGATACAAAACGTTTTCATGATCGACATTACAAACTTAGGTAAAAAACATTATTAGCTTGCCCTCCGCTGGGATTTTTGGGGTGGTTCGGTCGGTCGGATTTTTTTAATAACTCACTATTGTATCTAGGCCTGTACGCAATGAACATTGGTCATGTGGAAAGATACACCAATACTTCGCTTCAGACCTTCAATGCGCAAGATACACCATAGAAATTGATTCAATTAGAACGACTGCATTATACTTGCAGGCATTAAACGCCAGATTTATTGGAAACATTGATGCAGTATTGAACAGTTATAGATTTTATAATGATATTACAATAATTTTTGTTAGCCAAATTAGCTATCAAATGAAATTAAGACACAGAACAAGTAATAAAAAACATTAAAATTATAAACTAAAAACTGAAAAAACAAAGTGGACCATGTAGAAGATGTGCTCTCTACACTCCATTACATGGTAAAAGAAGACCTGGAAGGCAAAGAACATCCTACTTGTTTTATGTGCAAAAACTGTTTCGACAACTTTTTACTGCCAGATGCCATTACCACTTTGGCTTCAAATCGTAGTACATGGAGAAACTTTTTTTTTTCAGTTTTTAGTTTATAATTTTAATTGTAGCTGCACACGACTGATTAATTTTCATCCATTTCAATTTCGACGAATCAGGAAAGTGCTAACATGATTTATTGTTGAAATGGCAACTTCAGGCAGACAACGAACTGCTAGATCACAAGTGAACATTGCTAGAGTTAGACATGCGTTATAGCAAGACCAAAGATCAACTCAATCCTTTACCCAACATTCCCCAATCAAGCTTTTGCCGGATCGTTCGTAAAGACTTGAATTGGTATCCCTACAAACTATAGTACCGTCATGGACTTTGTTGAACATTAATCAAATGTTGTCTGTTCAACAATAAATCCTGTTAGCACTTTGCTGATTCGTCGAAATTGAAATGGATGAAAATCAATCAGCCGTGTGCAGCTACAAAAATGGGTGGTTGTATTCAAATGAGTATAACTTTAGTTTGCTGTGAGCAATTGCAACAATTCGTTTTTTATTTAAACGTGTAGAATTTGCTCTTTCCGATGATATTTTCATCCTTACAGATCTCTAGTTACAGCCCCTCAAACATGAGTTTACTTCTTTTTGTACCACAATTGGTTGGTTTTTGGTAATAAGCTCAAACCATTGAGTTTCTAAACTATCATCGGCCAAGTCATCTCTATTCCTAAAGTCAAATATGTCATTTCTGATAATAGTGCAAACCCCACTCTATTTCTGTCTTTTCTTATAACACAGTAGCCGATCATTGTTTCACTATCAGTCACAGAATCATCAACCCAAGTTTCGCTATGACAACTGCTTTTGTTTTCCTAACCAAAGTTCTCAGTTCGTGAATCTTTGGATGAAGTGACCGTACGTTTAGGTGAATGACATGTAATCCTTTTTGTTAAGACAGGAATAATCGGGTTCATTCTTGGAGTTCGGTGAAATTCTTCTTGGTGGGTCAGGATGAGGACACACATCACCGCATTTCAACATGCACAGGAGTTGTAGATGAATCAAATTGAAAAATTGAAGTGCTTGAATCGTAGATAAATAAATATTGCTGAGCATTCAAAAGTAGATTGTTCATAAACATATTTATGACGCAAGTAGATGTAGCTGGGGTCTGTACACACTTATTTTCGGTATACGAAATCCTTAAACAACTTTATGCAATCGTAAGCAACGGGTTCCCTACCTGGCGTGGTGACCCGTTTATTGGTTAAAAGTTGTAACTCTCTTCACGGTTTAAGAAACCTAATCCATGGTTGGCTATAATTATTTGTAAATTTTGACATATTAAACAGCGAAATTCGGAGTTAATCATCCCGAGTTAAACGTCTAAACAACTCAGTTGTTTACAACAATTAAGCACATTATTGTTTACATATGTTTTTTTTTAATTCAGCTATTGTTTACTTATTTAATGGATTATATTTACATTGGGTATTCATTCTTTAAAAACAATCCAATTGTGTTGACATCAGAGTAGCTGCCAGGCAATGATCATAAATTTGCTTGAATATCCACTGCTAATCATGTATACCGGGCATGTACACAACGAGGTCCATACATATGATATTAATAAACATTATAAAGCAAGACACTCAGTTGGGAAGGCTCAGACCAAAACAAAAAACAAAAAACAGCACACTTTACAGGTTGTCGCTGACCACTACGGCCCCACATCATTCCATAAACCATTTAACAACAATTCAGGGACTTTGCTGCTTCAAGAGCGCACACCCTAGACATTCCACAAATAACCTTCGCAACCAGGATCAGCTCCTCGAGTTTCGTACGGGTTACAAAAAGACAATTAGCAGTAAATTCCTTTTCCAGGGGTATTTCAAGGTAACTCAATTTTCCACCAGCGCATTGGCACCGCCAGGGTTCGAACCTGCAACCTCTCGCACCATATTCGAACGCCTTATCGATTGAGCTAACTTCACTGCTGATAAAGTCCCGTATATGCACGTGTATCCATGCAGAGAAATGTCTCTGTATTGCACATCTAGGCCTTCACAATACTATACACATGCATGCATGCACACCCGGTGCATCGATCGCGTATTGAATGCCGTGTACCGTGTATGGTTGAATTTACACTGCACGGAGCTGACAGATTCGTATCAATTTCGATCTGTAAAACTTCCAAAACCTCTCTATGATCGCCAGTCATGGTAATTCAGTATTATCCTGGGCTATATATTCATATTCATTCATATTCATATTTTATTTCCATAAAAATCAAAGACATTACAAACAAATATATAAAAACACGGTACATATGGAGGAAAAGGCTGGAAGACCAAAAAGGTCTGAAAGTTAGCCTTTCCCTGAAATCAAATGAAATTAACAAAATAAATCAACATTACACAACATAACCAAAAGACAAGGGAAGGGGGGTGTTCACGGAAAAGATTAATTATATTTAGAGATCAGTTTTGTTTTGAATTGATTACGGAAATGTTTAACAGATTTTGAAGCTTTCAGATTTTTATCTAAAGAATTCCAAAGAATGGGACCTCTTGTACGTATAGCATGATCAGAAAAGACTTTCTTATTTTTGGTTAGATTTAGGTCATTTACATATCGTGTCTTGTAGTTATGTATGTCAGAACGTTTGGTAAAATAATTATCAAATGAACAGGGCAGCTCATTTATAGAGTGCCTGTACATGAATGTACCTAATGCCAGTGTGTACATATCTTCAACTTTTAAGATGTTATAATTAGCAAACAATGGCACTGTGTGGTCTCTATAGTGAACGTTTGCCACCGTTCTAATAGCCCATTTTTGAATTTTTATTTAAGTAAGTTTTACATGTATTTCCCCATAAAAGTACTCCATAATTCAAATAAGGCAATATATATATATATATATGTAGATGGAAATTGAAGTAGATGTTCCCGCAAATGTTTATGATCATTGCTAGACTTCTCCGTAGTCCACTTGCCCATTTTGTATACTCTGGCTATTACATTTAAGCATAAAACTCTGATTTATATTGATTTGTGTGCAACTGATAGATTTTCACATCTGTATCTGATCTTTTCAGTCACCGCACTCCATCTGTTTGTTAGCTTCCCAAGTGGACTACTGACTTTGCCTTGCGGTTAAGATTTTTAACACGGGACTCTATGGAGAGTAAGGCCAATTTCTGGCCTAACTAAAATTGGCCATGATGTAATGCATCTTTAAATGGAGCTGCCTTGTGATTGGTCGCCCATATCTCGCTATGGTTTAAATCTTCCGGGCCCGCGCAATTACCATTAACTACAGCGTACACAACTATCTGTGGTATTTGCGGCGCTTTTGTGTTGACGCGAAAGTTAATCTCTCATCAAACATCTAGCGCGTCTTGTTCTCTACCACGCTCAGTACTTGTGGTTAATGGACTGATAAACAAGTGTGCTTGACAGTGTGTTTTTAGAGAGAAAAGTCCCGGGGTAAAGTTCTGCTTAAAATTCAAAGCCCATAGTCGGATTTTCGGGGTTCGCTATCAATAAACTGGTAGATTCCAAAATCAGAATTGTTCAGTTAATAAACATCAGTATAATTTTGAGTTCAACGAAATGGGTTCATCATGACTAATAATAACATATTTTTAATAAAATTCGACTATGGCATAGTCTAGATCATTGCTCGATAGCCACCACGTACTCTTTAATCAATCTTCGATTAAAATGAGGTTTGTGCGAACATTATTGCCGATAATACAGATGTTGCTTAAACGAATTTTATTTCTTTAATGTAGATGGAAATTGAAGTAGATGTTCCCGCAAATTTTGATGATCATTGCTCGATAGCCACCATTGTACTCTTTAATCAATCTTCGATTAAAATAAGGGTTGTGCGAACATTATTGCCGAAATAAAACAGATGTTGCTGAATTTTATATCTTTAATCAAACATGCAAAAGCATTTACTTGGCAAATATCAATAGCCCCTGATAGCCCTAAGAAAATACGAGTAATATATGCTGTTTAAAGCACGTCACATTCTCGGTCACATGTCACATGTTTAGTTTCTAAACGCATCACATGTAACCTTTTTTAAACACTATGTTTAGCATAAATCTTATTTATGTGTTTACTAGCTTAAACACTTAGTTTCCCAACTAAACACTTAGTTTTCCAACTAAACACTTAGTTTCCCAACAAAACACTTAGTTTCCCAACTAAACACTGTGTTCAGTTTCTAAACACGTCACATTCTCGGTCACATTTCACATATTTAGTTTTTAAACGCGTCATGCACATCACCTACTAAAACTTGTGTGTTTACCAGCTGAAACACGTAGTTTCCCAGCTAAACACTGTGCTTAGTTGTCACATGTCACATATTTTGTTTCTAAACGCGTCACACGTCACCGAAATTTACAGTGTCCCAAATTATATCCTAATCCACCTCATCCCCCCTGTGCAATTCTACATTTGAAATCTAACTCAAGTATGGTAGGACTGTTGGCAATACAAACTATTTACACGAGTGGACCATGAGAATCTTGAGTCTTGAGTGATGAACTCCTGTTAAGCGAGGCTTTTCCTAGGAGAGCTGTGCTGTGCATACGTGCCAAATTCGGTGCTCAAAAAACCATCAACAAAAGTGCGAGTAAAAAGGGGCGAAGCCCCGAAGACTACAAGGACTGGTGGGTTGGTGTAGTTGCCATATCCCGGAGAAGTGGTAACGCCAGGGCCTGGAAATGCCTAACTGTCAAAGATGATACGACTGGAGATGGCAATCTGTTCCAAACTGGTATTGTACGAACGAAGAAGGAGTAGCGGTAGGTGTTGACCCTCGGTTGTATGGCCTGGTAGCTATAGATGTTGCATGCTCTACCCTGACGAACAGATGGAAGTACCGTCGAGGGGAAAGGGATATTAACCAGCCCATGATGTATCTTGAAGAACATTGTATTCTGGTTGAGCAGACGTCTAGTAGCTAGGGAGTCCCACTCAAGGCGTTGCAGCATCTGAGTAACACTAGCCTGTCTTTCATAATTGTTGTAAACAAATCTAGCTGCTTGACGCTGCACTGCCTCCAGTGCGTTCACCTGCTGTTTGACGTACGGGTTCCACGCAGCCGAGGCGTACTCCAAATTTGGTCGTACCAATGCCTGGTATGCTCTACTTTTGACTTGAGATGGACAAGATGAAAGATTACGTCTAAGGACTCCCAAGGTGCTTCGTGCGCTAGCAGTGACATTTTGAACATGGGCTTTCCAATCCAGTTGGTTGGTGATAGTGACGCCAAGGTATTTATGGTTAGATGATTTCTGGATGCGTTGCCCGTCAACCTCATAGGTGTAATTGAATGGTTTTGTTTTACGGGTGATGGATAGAGCTTCACACTTCCCAGCATTAAAACACATCTGCCACTGGTCGGCCCATCTAAACACCTAGTTCAGATCTTCTTGAAGGAGATTATAATCATCGGCACATGTTATTTCTTTATACAGGATGCTGTCATCTGCGAGAAGCCGCAGGGTACAACTGATGTCATTAACTATGTCATTTATGTATAACAAGAAGAGGGTGGGACCGAGGACCGAGCCCTGGGGTACTCCCGATGTCACTGGTGACCACTTAGAGTGCGTGCCATTAACAACGACGCATTGGTCTCGCCCTACAAGGAAGTCTTGAATCCAACTTAACATCTTCACTCTAATGCCATAGTAGTTGAGCTTGGCAGCAAGGCGTAGATGTGGTACCTTGTCGAATGCCTTGCTAAAGTCTAATAGCAAGACATCCGTCTGCCCTCCACGGTTTAGCACTTCCGGCCAGTCCTGTGTAGCCTGGATCAGTTGGGTCTCACATGACATCATCTGCCGAAACCCATGTTGCTCATCGATTATGATGTTGTTTCTAGCCAGATGTTTTGCTGTATGCGATAAGACAATGTGCTCCATGATCTTGCAAGTTATACATGTGAGACTAACCGGGCGGTAGTTTTCGGGTGAAGATTTTGAACCTTTTCATATATGCCGGTAACCAGAGCCTTTTTCCAATCGTTTGGAAGTGTGCCAGTGTCAAAAGACTGTTGAAAAATAAAATGAAGAAATGGACCCAGTTCGGTTGCATAATCATGAAGGAATCTAGCGGGTATGTTGTCAGGGCCGCTTGCCTTACTGGTGTTAAGTTGGCTAAGTTGTTTTACCACTCCTGCCAGATCAATGTGGAGGTCAGGAATATCCTCAAAAGGAGAGATACCCTTGTCTGGTAGCTGATCAACATTCTCCTCGGTGAAAACTGAAGTAAATTGCTGGTTTAAAGCTTCAGCAATGCCTTTGTCAGTGGAGTAGAACTTGTTGTTGACAACCTGCGGTGGAATTCCCAAGGATTCTCTCCTCAGCGAGCGGATGTAATTCCAAAACTTTTTGGGTGTGATTCCAAGCTAGGACCAATGACTTCGGTCTTGTAATTTTCATGACTCTCTCGTATGAGTTCTGTAACTTTGTTCCTTTGTTTTTTGTAGGCGTTTATAAGTTTGACTTTTGTTGTACGACTTGCTCTTTTTGCCCTCTGATATAATTTGTCTCTTTTCCTCATTTGGAGAACAATGAATGGACTAATCCATGGGTGCGCTTGTTTGCCTTTTGACATTTTGTAGGGAATAAACTTCTCCATATGTGTGTGAACTAAAGACTTGAAACTCTGCCAGTTTTCCTCCACAGAACAACTTTCAGGTTGATTACTCAAAAAAGAATGCACTTCTGATGATAGCGACTCCTTCAGAGAATCTACATCTGATTTCTGGTACTGAAAAATTTGTCTGGGTGGTTTACGTTTAACAGATGGTGAAATATTGATATCACATAATACAATATCATGATCTGAGATACCTGGATAAGTCTTCACATTTGATATCATGTTGCAGTTGTTGGTAAATATCAAATCCAGTGTGTTTTGAGATGCTGGTCTTGTCACTTGGGTCACTAACTAAATAAGGCCAATTTCACTGAAAATCTCCAATGCATTGTCATGCAACCCTTCACGTTTACTATCTGGTTTTGTGATAACATTTTTCCAGTCAATATCCGGCAGGTTAAAATCCCCGCATAGTAGGATATTGCTCAACTTTGGGTTGCGTTTGCTTTTTGTGAGAATTTTGTTCACACTGTCCTGGAGATGCTGTAATGGTTCAATTCCTGCATTTGGGGTGCGATAATAACATCCCAGGAATAATACTCCAGACCCCTTAAACTCAATTGTTGACCAAACCGTTTAGCACGGAGTGTCAAGGTCTGGTTTGTAGGTAGCAATAAGATTATTTTTGCATGCAACAAAGACTCCACCTCCACCTTCAGTTCTGTCTTTCCTGATCACATTATATTCATCTGGAAAGACTGAATACGTGGGTATCGTTGGGTCAAGCTTGGATTCACATCCAAAAATGATATCAGGTTTGAGTTCATTAACAGAAACATGAAATTGGGCCTTTCTTTTTGGCCAATGAAGCCCATCACAATTTACAATCATAGCTTTGAGCTTTGGTGGATTTGCCCTTTTCTTATGCTTACTTGAAGTACTGACGAATGGGGTGATTTCTTTGTTTGGTGTAGAAGTTTGAATTGGAATGAAGCTTTCGCTTTCAATATTAGATATGTCGCTCTCATCATTATCAAGGATTTGAAAGGAATTTGAGGTATCAAATAAGGTACTATTGAATATACCGGGTGATGTGTTGGGAAAACCACATGCGATACATGCGAGTAAAAAGGGGCGAAGCCCCGAAGACTACAAGGACTGGTGGGTTGGTGTAGTTGCCATATCCCGGAGAAGTGGTAACGCCAGGGCCTGGAAATGCCTAACTGTCAAAGATGATACGACTGGAGATGGCAATCTGTTCCAAACTGGTATTGTACGAACGAAGAAGGAGTAGCGGTAGGTGTTGACCCTCGGTTGTATGGCCTGGTAGCTATAGATGTTGCATGCTCTACCCTGACGAACAGATGGAAGTACCGTCGAGGGGAAAGGGATATTAACCAGCCCATGATGTATCTTGAAGAACATTGTATTCTGGTTGAGCAGACGTCTGGTAGCTAGGGAGTCCCACTCAAGGCGTTGCAGCATCTGAGTAACACTAGCCTGTCTTTCATAATTGTTGTAAACAAATCTAGCTGCTTGACGCTGCACTGCCTCCAGTGCGTTCACCTGCTGTTTGACGTACGGGTTCCACGCAGCCGAGGCGTACTCCAAATTTGGTCGTACCAATGCCTGGTATGCTCTACTTTTGACTTGAGATGGACAAGATGAAAGATTACGTCTAAGGACTCCCAAGGTGCTTCGTGCGCTAGCAGTGACATTTTGAACATGGGCTTTCCAATCCAGTTGGTTGGTGATAGTGACGCCAAGGTATTTATGGTTAGATGATTTCTGGATGCGTTGCCCGTCAACCTCATAGGTGTAATTGAATGGTTTTGTTTTACGGGTGATGGATAGAGCTTCACACTTCCCAGCATTAAAACACATCTGCCACTGGTCGGCCCATCTAAACACCTAGTTCAGATCTTCTTGAAGGAGATTATAATCATCGGCACATGTTATTTCTTTATACAGGATGCTGTCATCTGCGAGAAGCCGCAGGGTACAACTGATGTCATTAACTATGTCATTTATGTATAACAAGAAGAGGGTGGGACCGAGGACCGAGCCCTGGGGTACTCCCGATGTCACTGGTGACCACTTAGAGTGCGTGCCATTAACAACGACGCATTGGTCTCGCCCTACAAGGAAGTCTTGAATCCAACTTAACATCTTCACTCTAATGCCATAGTAGTTGAGCTTGGCAGCAAGGCGTAGATGTGGTACCTTGTCGAATGCCTTGCTAAAGTCTAATAGCAAGACATCCGTCTGCCCTCCACGGTTTAGCACTTCCGGCCAGTCCTGTGTAGCCTGGATCAGTTGGGTCTCACATGACATCATCTGCCGAAACCCATGTTGCTCATCGATTATGATGTTGTTTCTAGCCAGATGTTTTGCTGTATGCGATAAGACAATGTGCTCCATGATCTTGCAAGTTATACATGTGAGACTAACCGGGCGGTAGTTTTCGGGTGAAGATTTTGAACCTTTTTATATATGCCGGTAACCAGAGCCTTTTTCCAATCGTTTGGAAGTGTGCCAGTGTCAAAAGACTGTTGAAAAATAAAATGAAGAAATGGACCCAGTTCGGTTGCATAATCATGAAGGAATCTAGCGGGTATGTTGTCAGGGCCGCTTGCCTTACTGGTGTTAAGTTGGCTAAGTTGTTTTACCACTCCTGCCAGATCAATGTGGAGGTCAGGAATATCCTCAAAAGGAGAGATACCCTTGTCTGGTAGCTGATCAACATTCTCCTCGGTGAAAACTGAAGTAAATTGCTGGTTTAAAGCTTCAGCAATGCCTTTGTCAGTGGAGTAGAACTTGTTGTTGACAACCTGCGGTGGAATTCCCAAGGATTCTCTCCTCAGCGAGCGGATGTAATTCCAAAACTTTTTTGGGTGTGATTCCAAGCTAGGACCAATGACTTCGGTCTTGTAATTTTCATGACTCTCTCGTATGAGTTCTGTAACTTTGTTCCTTTGTTTTTTGTAGGCGTTTATAAGTTTGACTTTTGTTGTAGGACTTGCTCTTTTTGCCCTCTGATATAATTTGTCTCTTTTCCTCATTTGGAGAACAATGAATGGACTAATCCATGGGTGAGCTTGTTTGCCTTTTGACATTTTGTAGGGAATAAACTTATCCATATGTGTGTGAACTAAAGACTTGAAACTCTGCCAGTTTTCCTCCACAGAACAACTTTCAGGTTGATTACTCAAAAAAGAATGCACTTCTGATGATAGCGACTCCTTCAGAGAATCTACATCTGATTTCTGGTACTGAAAAATTTGTCTGGGTGGTTTACGTTTAACAGATGGTGAAATATTGATATCACATAATACAATATCATGATCTGAGATACCTGGATAAGTCTTCACATTTGATATCATGTTGCAGTTGTTGGTAAATATCAAATCCAGTGTGTTTTGAGATGCTGGTCTTGTCACTTGGGTCACTAACTAAATAAGGCCAATTTCACTGAAAATCTCCAATGCATTGTCATGCAACCCTTTACGTTTACTATCTGTTTTTGTGATAACATTTTTCCAGTCAATATCCGGCAGGTTAAAATCCCCGCATAGTAGGATATTGCTCAACTTTGGGTTGCGTTTGCTTTTTGTGAGAATTTTGTTCACACTGTCCTGGATATGCTGTAATGGTTCAATTCCTGCATTTGGGGTGCGATAATAACATCCCAGGAATAATACTCCAGACCCCTTAAACTCAATTGTTGACCAAACCGTTTAGCACGGAGTGTCAAGGTCTGGTTTGTCGGTAGCAATAAGATTATTTTTGCATGCAACAAAGACTCCACCTCCACCTTCAGTTCTGTCTTTCCTGATCACATTATATTCATCTGGAAAGACTGAATACGTGGGTATCGTTGGGTCAAGCTTGGATTCACATCCAAAAATGATATCAGGTTTGAGTTCATTAACAGAAACATGAAATTGGGCCTTTCTTTTTGGCCAATGAAGCCCATCACAATTTACAATCATAGCTTTGAGCTTTGGTGGATTTGCCCTTTTCTTATGCTTACTTGAAGTACTGACGAATGGGGTGATTTCTTTGTTTGGTGTAGAAGTTTGAATTGGAATGAAGCTTTCGCTTTCAATATTAGATATGTCGCTCTCATCATTATCAAGGATTTGAAAGGAATTTGAGGTATCAAATAAGGTACTATTGAATATACCGGGTGATGTGTTGGGAAAACCACATGCGATACATAGCCATGACAAATTTGAGTTGGCACAGTACACATTATACATGTGGTTTGACAGACCAGTGCAATTTATATGATACCATGTAGAGCAGCAATCACAGAAGATGCCTTTATCCTCATCACGAACCTCGTTCTCACAAATCTCACATGGGTAAGAGGAAAGCACATCTTGGGCGGGGCCGGGATTTAATTCGACCTGACCGCTCATAAACAGAACGAGCAAAATAAGTTGCCTGGGTGCTGAACTGTGTTTGTGAAGTAAACCATGATAAGGGACGCACCATTAGATACCAAGGCCCCCCGGTAGTTTTTGAAAAAAAATTTGTCGCGCCATCTGAGCAACAAAAAAAATTTGCTCCACTTCAGACTAAAAAAAAAAAAATTTGATCCACCTCGGACCAGAAAAAAAAAGATTTGATGTCAAGGGTGAAAAAAAAATTGTCACCGAATAGTGAAGAAAAATTAACCTCATATAGCTTTTATATTGCCAAAATTTTTCGCGCTTCGCGTGAATTTGCCACTTTTTTCATCAAGAACATATTTTAGCTTCAAACTGGTACGTATTTTGTGCGCATTTGTTTATGAAAAGTTATTATGTGAGCCGGGTCTGTGAGTGAAAACACTTGATTCACTCTACTTCACAGTTTTTCACCAAATTCCACCCCATTGTCATAGAAATCTGTACCACATGACTGATTGAGAGCATAGGCGTAGATCTCAGGGGGATAAATCCCCCAATATTTGCTGGGGGTGGTCCATCATACAATCATCCCCAAAGTTGACGCCTGCATGTGTGTTTCTGACAAAATTAACCTAAAACCACCAATTTTTGCGCGCTTCACGCGCATTTATTCCATATTTCACCAGTTTGGCTTTTATTCCATATTTCACCAGTTTAGCTTTAATATGCCAAAATATTTCGCGCCAGAAGAGGTTCATTATACTTCAAGAAAATTTTACACATAAAAATAATGATTTTTTTTTTGTGGCACTCGAAATTTAGTTGCTACAAAACGTAAAAATGATTAAAATTATGGACAAATTTTTACAACTCGACAAACAAATTGTTGAAAATTATAGGACTTAACGATTGCAAAAAAAAAAAATTTGCCTCTCCGAGGTGTTGAAAAATTTTTTTTGTCACGACCCCAACTACCCAGCCCCCCCCCCTGATATCAAATGGTGCGTCCCTAATAAAATCTGTTTGGTTTAGATTTCAGGGAGCAAGCAAGGCCCAGCCAATTTTGCAAGGCTTTGAGAGAAGCAAGGAGTTAAATCTAGTGAATCTACGTATGACGATCGAGTGTATGCCATCCGGTATTTGCTAAGGACAGATTCCACATCTCTAGAGTTGGTCAAATAGTTTGTCTTTGCCGTCAAGGATTCACTGGTTCTCGGATATTGGTTACTGGATCTCGGAGTTTGCTCCTCCAGAGCAATTTGTGGGAATGTCTTCACAAGTTTGCCAAGGCCTTTATAGTCTACAAAAAAATCGGAAAACAATAGTTTAAATAATTCTTGTTCTGTGAAAAATATGATAAATTGTTGACAAGAGGTATCGAAACTAGAGGGAAGGGATGGAAATAATTTGGTAGTCAATTAGCAGTGTTTTTAATTATTTTCCACCTGCTTCACAATGACCACTGCACTAGAGGTATACTACCATTTTTTTCCCGGCTTTTTTTATTACTAAGAAGTACATATCGAAATTGACAAATTTACTAAGCTGCTGAGGCTGTATTACTAAGTATTATGATTATAGTCGTCGTTGTCGTATGAATTATCACTGACCCTTTGTAACCTTTTTGATGTAATTACAGCTATTCTGGTATTGTGCAAGACGACAGGTTGCAGTAAGATTCTTTGATTCCATCTGTCCAACTTATCTTTTGTCTACCGCTTCTGCGATGCTCCTCAACCTGACCTTGAACGATGTTGCGATCAATCTTGGCATAATGAGGTGGTCTCCTATTTGGATATCTGACAAGATCATGTGTGTTCTTTCCCAGAAATTCTCTTGGAAAGAGAAATTCTTTTGCCAGCACCAGTGATCAAAAGCGTGGGTTCTAGATCTATCTCCTCTTCCAACGGCCCACGTTTTGGACTTGTATGTGGCGATCGGGAAGAGCAGGGCATCCATGTTGTTCATCTTTATTGTTCTAGATATTCCTCTATGTTTTCAAATGTCTGTTAGTGCAATACCAGATGTTCTATCTTGCTATAGCAAAGCGCTATCGTTTGATTTCCTGAGAGCTGCTTCATGCATATACCAAGAGCTGTAGGCATTCTTGTATTGTTTGTGATATTTGTACAATGTGTGAAATAAAATACGTTTTTAACATATATTATGTGTGATTCTGTCTGATTTTTTTACTCTTTCTGATGTTTTAATAGACTTTTAATAAATTTATAATCAAAAGACACAACAAAATATTGTTAATTCCACCGTAAATGATCGTTTTAAATGGTATTTATTTACTTGCCCCTCTCCCTCTGAAGAAAAATATCCTTCCGAAACGCCACCACTTTTCTGATTTTCGCGACACTATATACACGTAGTAAACGCCCAAAACACGATACGATTCAATCGGATCATGATAACATGCATATTCATGATCGATAAATGATATATTATTCATAAGTAGTGTTTATTTCCGCATATTAAATAGAGAAGGGGTGTGCAACACTCGCCGATTGACCAATCAGAGACCCGCATTACTACCTTTCAATTCTGACGACAATGTCACACCGATGACCTCTCAATAATTTGTGTGATTTGCGTGACCTGGAAATTCGAACGCACTTTCACCCGCGATTTTTACCATTTCTTGCCGGAAATGGGACTGGAGCAGCTAGCAGGTGGGAGTTTCACTTTGTTTACAAGTGACTGAAATGCGATGCAGATTGCGATCGTGAACAACCGGAGATTCGGATGATGTTTAATTTTCTTAATTTTGTGAGTAATACTGTATATTCCAAATGAATTCACTGGGGGACTGATACATGAAAATACAAATAACCAAATGAGTAAATTTCACCGAACTGAATAAAATCATGAAATTATTCAGGGACACTGACAAATTTCAGTACAATACATGACACTCCGATGTAAGCTTACTTACAAATAAGTGATAAATATAACATGATTATTATGGAAATGCCACCGGCCATGCGCGGCGAAATCGACGGCATTCACAATTCTACAGATCCTGTCATGCATGGGCCCAAGCCGCCTGGCACAGTGGCATACCATGCTGAATGCATAATGCATGGTAGGCCTACCCCATAGTACGTACAGCCACAGCACAGAATAGACTGTAGCTAGGTATCCCAGGCAAACTTTGCTTAGTTAACACATTTGCACAACAGATATTTATTATCGTATTTACCGAATTCCACAAACTTCTGGTCTGTGACGTAAACTTTGACATATGTGGGAATTTTCACACAATCTATTAAAGCTCATGTAGTGTTTGTGCTTTGCCAGTTTTAAAATACCTTGGGATAGCGGCTTTTTTAAATTTGTGAGTTTTCTCGCAATCCTATACATGAATGAACATAATTATTCGAGCATTTATTATTTACGTGGCATGTGTGTTAAGCGGGCGGGAAAAGCACAAATATTAATGTTCTGTAAAAATGTCCACTTTTACAGTATTTATGTGCCATGGGGAGGGCTAAATTGGGATGAGCAAGAAACAATTTCTGGCAGGAAAAAACTACTATATGTGGGAGGCTATACTACAGGCTGTATCAAAATGATTGATACACAAATATTTGTGATATTTGCAAAATAGAATTCTCTTGAAATGACAAAAGTTTATATATTGATCCACAATTGGGTTATTTTGTGTTGCAGTCTTGTACATACTTGTACTTGAAACTTGGGTAATAATCATTTTGATACAGCCTTATACATAGGTATAGGCCTACATGGCTATAGTACATAGTTATCAAAAAAACTACCAAATACAAACATGCATAAGTAAATTTTGGGAGTTATTTTATTTATTACATACACAACATTTTGACTTCTGGATACACAATTGGAATTTAGAAGTTAGTTAAATCTTGTTAAACCCGATATCAATGTATTGTTCTCATCAAAAGGTTTCAGAAAAAGTATAGTTTGATCTGTCTCCGATATATAGTTCCCGAGTTATAGGCAAAAAGGTCAAATTTTGAGGTCCACTGGTGTCCACAATTGAAAAATGCTCCTTTTTTTAACCAATACATAGTTTTGGATGTTTTGTTCTATAGGTATCAATAGGTCAATGGTCAAAATAGGTCAATATCAACATGCAGGGCTCAATTGATTTTGATCTTTTTTGCCCATGTTACTAAGGTAACAAAGCACCCAAGATATGGTAAACTTCTTTTTTTTCTGTTTTTGCAAGCAGAGCAATCTGACACCATTTTTATTAAAATCAGAGAATTTTTACATGTGTGTTCCCCCTGTGGAATCCAAATTTTGACATTTGACCTTTTCCTCTATAACTGTACATCTGAGATAGGTCAACCTAAAATTATCCTTATGACGAGAAGAATACATTGACATGGTTTCTAACGAAATTTGACCAACTCAGAAATTTTACCCTGCATAAACAGCCTTTTTTGATTCATGCAAATTAGGCACTGTTCCACGCTCCTGTGAGATTTTGGCCCAATAGAGCAATATTCTAAGTCCAACATGCTCCAAGAGCATGTTTTGAATGCATACTGCTCCAGGAGCATATTATATGCTCTTGGAGCAGTGTGCATTCAAAACATGCTGCTGGAGCATGTTGGACATGCTCCTTGAGCATTGTGCATTCAAAACATGCTCCTGGAGCATGTTGGACTTAGAATATTACTCCAGATTATTCATGCTCCGTGCAGCTCTTCCTAGTGATCCTGGAGCAGCTGCTCCTGGAGCATAATTTAGGACCAAAATCTCTTTGAGATTTTGGCCTAAAATTATGCTCCAAGAGCAGTTGCGAATAATCTGGAGTAATATTCTAAGTCCAACATGCTCCAAGAGCATGTTTTGAATGCACACTGCTCCAGGAGCATATATATGTTGGACATGCTCCTTGAGCATTGTGCATTCAAAACATGCTCCTGGAGCATGTTGGACTTAGAATATTACTCCAGATTATTCATGCTCGGAGCAGCTCTTCCTGGAGCAGCTGTTCCTGGAGCATAATTGAGGACCAAAATCTCACAGAAGCACAACTACTTGGATATTCTGTGACATTTGATGTTTTTGCAAGCTTTTGGGAGATGGACGCATGTGAAATGGATTCTGTTGCATTTAGTAGTTGGTAATTTCATATTTAGACTGACCTATGATTACACAGTGTATAGTGCTATCTACTGAAGATAACAGACACACTGCGGTGTAAAGTGCTATCAACTGAAGATAACGTATATACCACTGATTACAGTGTATGGTGTTATCTACTGAAGATAACAGGCACACTGCTGATCATGCAGTGTAAACTACTATCAACTGAAGATATTAGATATACCACTGATTACATACCGTATAGTGCTATCTACTGAAGATAACAGACACACTGATCAGCATGCGGTGTAAAGTGCTATCAACTGAAGATAACGTATATACCACTGATTACAGTGTATGGTGTTATCTACTGAAGATAACAGACACACTGATCAGCATGCGGTGTAAAGTGCTATCAACTGCAGATAACGTATATACCACTGATTACAGTGTATGGTGTTATCTACTGAAGATAACAGGCACACTGCTGATCATGCAGTGTAAACTACTATCAACTGAAGATAACAGATATACCACTGATTACATACCGTATAGTGCTATCTACTGAAGATAACAGACACACTGCTGATCGTGCAGTGTAAAGTGCTATCGACTGAAGATAACAGTGTACCGTATGCCGTATGGTGCTATCTACTGAAGATAACAGACACACTGCTGATCATGCAATATGAAGTGCTATCAACTGAAGATAACAGATATACCACCGATTACAGTGAATAGTGCTATCTACTGAAGATAGCAGACACACTGTTGATCATGCAGTGTAAAGTACTATCTACTGAAGATATTAGATATTACAGTCATCTTAGGCTATTTAAATGCAGGCACTTAATTTAATGCCCCCGTGGCCACATGGGTGCTGACATTACAGCTTGTAGACAGGATGGGTCACATGGGCATTAAATTAAGTGCCTTAAATAGCCTAGGATGACGGAGAGTGCTGATCTACTGAAGATATTAGACACACTGCTGATCATGCAGTGTAAAGTGCTAGCCACTGAAGGGTTATTAGTAAATAAATACAGCAACTTAGTTTTAATCCATAAACCTTACCCAAAATGTCACCCTTACCTGTAACCTAAGCCCTAACTCAGACTCTAAAATAGCAGTCAGTTGGTCACTTTTAGTTCCATTCCATGCATGTTTCAGAATTATCACCTACCAGCCCAGTCTAATTAAAAAATGACCCACCACTAAATGCACCAGAATCTATTACATATGCACCCATCTCCTAAAACCTCACACAAAAATATCAAAAATTACAGAAAATCCAAGTGGAACATTGCCAAATTGGCATAAATCAAAAATGGCCACTTATACAGGGGTGACATTTCAAAGTTGGTCAAATCTTGTTAAAAAGCCGACGATACCAATTTATTCCCCTCGTCATAGGGATTGAGTATACAGCTTTTGAGTAATAGGGAAAAGGTCAAATGTCAAAATTTGGGTACCACAGGGAATAAAGATGTAAAATTCTATGATTGTGAGAAAAACAAACTCGGATTGCTATGCTTGCAAAAACATTTTAAACAAAGAAAAGTTTGTCATATCTCAGGTGGTTGTTATTTTGGTAACATGCAGTGGGGGTAAAATCATCAAATTTTGCTGAAATTTGCCCCTAAAAGTAGACAATTCCCTAATTTTGGGTTTTTAATGGGGAACAAGGGGAAAGAGTTCTGAATGGGGAATTTCCCCAGGCTCCGCCACTGGGCTGAAGGAATAATTTGAAACCAGTTTCATTAAAATAAGAATATTTTTCAACTGTAGCTGCCTGTGGACCCCAACATTTAACCTATCACCTTTTGCCTATAACTCAAGAACTGTATGTTGGAGACAGGTCAAACTATATACTTTTTCTGCATCCTTATGTGAGGAGTATGGATATTATCCAGAGTAGAATAACTTTGAAATCTCACACATGCATAAGTGGCCATTTTGGATTCATGCAAAAATTAAGCATTGTTCCACTACTTTGACTTCTGGTGAATTTTATTGATATATTCTTTAATATGTTTTTCTGAAAAGAATGGATGATAAATAGAACTCGCCCAATTTGCAAAACCGCAATGCCCCTCAAATAGCGAGCGAGTTCTATTCGCAAACCGTGATACCCCTCTAATAGCAAGCATCTTAGATCATTGTATGAGGGCCTGCTTGGAAAGCAGTGCTTGCCACTGAAGTAGTTTAAAGATTTCACAAATCAAATCAAACCGGTATAGGAGTCGAGCTCACAGCCTGTCTGTACTAGGTGGTTATATGAATTATGTTGCAATTAGTGGTGGGTTATTCAGGTTAAGCCCTTATTTACCTTTGACTGGGCTACCTCTTCCACAACAGTTTAAAAAACACACAATACAGTGTCATTCATGTGAAGTCACAAATTTAGCACTCCAGTTCTTAAATATAGTCTGATAAAATGTCACTTTAATATATTACCAAAGATAATTCATTTCACCGCTTGATTTTTGCTGAATACTGGTACTTTACATTATACTTTAACATTGTTTGCCAAATGTGTAGATTGAATGACCAACAAGAAAATGTACGCTCTATACAAAAAGCATATTTGTTCATGGCAGCTGTCATTCATGAGATACATTGTAGATTGACGTCCTGAGGTCCCTTTTTCAAATCATCATGCCCTGTGAAACAAAAAAATAAGAAGAAGAACATGATTATTTAAAAAGCTTGAATTATAAAACCATTTGATGTATGAGCAATACATGCAATGCATAGATGAAATCTACCAACATGAATTTCAACCAATGAATTTCTTGGATCTTGTATTCTATATCTACCTGTAGAAGTTTAAACTGGGGGTATGATTGGGAGGTCTATTTTTGGAGTCAGGGTACTGTGTCAGAACATTCAGCTAGAACAGATTTGAAAGCTGAGGTTGTCTGATGAGTAACGGGGGCAAGGTGGCGCAGCAGTACAGGTTCTACCTCAATAATCAGAGTTTTGCAAGTTTGAGCCCCAGCAGTGTCATCGTGTTGTGCCATTGTATTGAACAAGGCGCTTTACTTCACTTGCCTTTCTCTACCCAGGGGTGAAATGGGGAGCTGTTAGGAATATTGTCCATTTAGCGCAGGTCCAAAGGTATGAGCATGCTTTAGGCATTGTATGGCAGCTGACACATTCTAACAACAGCGGAATAAATTTAAAGCGCTTTGATACATGTGAAAGGCGCTGTATAAATGGCAGCATTTATTAATGGTGGATGTAAGCAAGTTGTTCCACCCTTTTACTGAATGAAAGAATTGAACATTCTACAATTCGTATCCTCTGAACATTATCCCCAATACTTGACTTGGCTATGAAACTGCTTAACCCAAACCGCCTCAGGGTTTTTTTGACAACGGGAAGGGAAAGAAGGAAGGAATAAAGAGAGAAAACAAAGAGAGAAATTGTTTGCTCTGGGTGGGATTCAATTTATCCCAATTTTCAACAATTTGTTTCCTGTATTTAGTTTTGATGTTGACTGTAATCTACTTACCAATTTACAGCAACAGATCCATTGTATCTTCACAGACTCTTTATAGAGATAATTAATCCATTTTCACATTGATAAGCTAGGTCAACTGCAAACCAAACACACAAAAAAATAAAAGCATTTAATATAAAATATGACTAAGGGACCTATCGTTATTTACAGCAGGGGGAATGGGCGTTTTGTTTTCCCGGGGTGCACCGCTCAGTCTGACACGCCGCTAGTCCGACAACACAAATTCCCTATACTTAGAGGTGCGTCAGTCCGAATATGAAAAGCACAGCGCTAGTCCGAAAAAAAGCATGCGCTAGTCTGAAAATGAAAACCACTGCAACAGTCCGACACGCCGCTAGTCCGAATCACACTGCGCTAGTCCGAATTTGGAAAACACTTCTTCAGTCCGACACTGCGCTAGTCCGAAACTGAAAACCATGGCGCTAGTCCGAAACTGAAAACCATGGCGCTAGTCCGAAACTGAAAACTACAGCGCTGGAAAACACTGCGCTAGTCCGAATCTGAGAAACACTGCGCTAGTCCGAATATCAGACTAGCGCAGTGTTTCCCCAATTCAAATTCAGACTAGCGCAGTGCTTTTCAAAATCGTTTTCAGTTTCGTACTAGCGCAGTGATTTTAGATTCGGCGCAGTCTCGACTGAAAGAGTGTTTTCCAGATTCGGACTAGCGCAGTGGTTTTCAATTTCGGACTAGCGCAGTGTTTTTCATTTTCGGACTAGCGCAGTGTCGGACTGGCAAAGTGTATTTTAGATTCGCACTAGCGGCATGTCGGACTGGTGCAGTGCATTTCAGATTCGGACTAGCGGCGTGTCGGACTAGCGGCGTGCCGGACTAGCGGAGTGTCGGACTAGCGGAGTGTCGGACTAATGGCCTGTACCTGTTTTCCCGCATTTCTCCATTTAAAACTTAAAATCCCCCTCCTGGTTCAACAAAAATTTTGCATTCCCCCTCAAGAAACAAAAAATTTCGGGTTCCCCCTCAAAATGCCCATCCCTCCCCTGTCGTAAATAACGATCGCTCCCTAACATTTATAGACTAACATTGCCTATCCAATATTGTGTCATAATGGATGGGCCTGGGGGATTGGCTGGCAAATATTTTGATTTTGAATCTAGCCAAAAGACAAAATCCAGATTAATTGTTGGTAAGTAAAATTGTTTTTTCCCCCCCAAAAAATGAAGTATTTTTGTAAGGACATCCCTGTTGTTTCTTAACCGGCACAAACATCTAAGCAGTAGAACCGTGTTTTTAGCTTGCGCACTTGTACGCAAACCCATTATCATACGATCATCAAGGATCTACAAGTGTGCTGCTGTTGTCGGCGCATGCGCGCTGTCTTATGCTGGTTTCATACTTGCCGCTTTGAAGATGACCGGTACCTTTTACAGTTCCATGCAATCATGATCCTTTGATTGCATGCGTGTAGTCATGGTAGTGTTAGTGTTAGGCCTATAATTTGGTTCATCAAGTTCGGTAGTGACTAGGTGCTTATTTTGCTCGCCGCCCCAGACAAACAAGTACCTAGACCAGTGACTTTGACAAGGACGCAAGCAAGCAGATTATGTTCGCATCTACAGAACATGTTGCATTTGACGCGAGCAATATGGCGCAACAATCACGCAAACGAGCGCGTCTTTCTCTCCAGACATAAACGCTTATTTCTCCGCGTCCGACCACCCGACCAAAATCAGCTTGGATACGTGGCTTCACCAACTGCCCCGGGCTACTGCCATGGTTAAGTATGGGCACTCATAGGTCTAGGTGGTATGTCTATGCTTGCCGCAGTATCGAATCGCGCGCGTAAAGTTAAACGCCATGTACACGCACGTGCACAGCCGCGATTTGTCAGCACGCTTGCGGCACGCTTGCGGCACAACCGCGAAAGAGCATTGGCATCACTACCAAACTTGAGGTGAACCAAATTATAACTTTTCAATAGAGGTAGTCATTGTTTATTGACATTGTCATTGTGACGCCAACGCCGCCATCTTGTGGGTATGAGTACCTTGTTGCTAAGTCTAAGATCACCACGTTGATGCTTGACTGAAGAGGTGCGCAACGCGTTGCGACTACCGCGTAATCGAGGACGTAATGTCTATCGCATGGCATGCAGTACGGCAGGACTCACTGGATGGCGGATCCCGCGGAAAAGGCTATTGCTGTTGCCGATTGCTCAGACCATTTCGTTCTAATTT
Organism: Amphiura filiformis; assembly: GCF_039555335.1. Classification (NCBI taxonomy): domain Eukaryota; kingdom Metazoa; phylum Echinodermata; class Ophiuroidea; order Amphilepidida; family Amphiuridae; genus Amphiura; species Amphiura filiformis. Next base: position 4,739,410 of record NC_092640.1, read on the forward strand.
CCGGCAGAAACCTAATTAATACTAAAAATAATAGCAGCAAGGTCAAGGACAATGTCAGGAATATGTGTAAGCTCATGAACATATTAAATGAATACATGAATAACGTCCATGTTAACATGTAACATCACGACATGAACATAAGCACATGCCAGTGCATCTCACAATTAACATGCAAACATGTAAGCTTACAAAATTAAACATTGGCCCGGGACCGGGCGGGACTCAGTCAGGCCGATCAGACAGTCACATTTCTCTCAGAATTCAGCCCCGTCTTCAGCTCACGACAGGCAACTGCAAACAACAAGGCTGGTGGAAAGGTTTGTGTACTCAAAGGAATGAGCATGATGATTTCGATCATACATCAGGCGACAGGAATGCACATCCGTATTAATTTACCATGGCATGACCCGGAAGTTTTTGACTGGTTAAAAAAACAAAACAAAAAAACAACAACTTTGTAACAACTATCCGATGTCCTCAAAATTTACCCGCAAAAATCAGTTTCTAATTTCGCTTTTATCAACATTCGATTCCAAAAACAAGTATAATGTTTTAAATACCTTGTTTCTGCCGTGTGCCCGATTCTGCAGCAATAAAATATATCATTTGGCCGGCCATTTGGTTCATCTTTGTTGACGAACTCCGCTGAAATTGAAATCCGTCGATGTGTGTGCCTGCCAAATCTCTTTGTGTTTCGCCGCCGACCCTTCGCCCCGCCCACAATTTCTTAAAACTTTTTACAAATTTTTATCTATCCAGACTCCGACATCATTCTGCCCTAGCGACCAATCTGCCCTGGCGACGGTGTGACATTTTGGTCAGATAAAAACTGCCTTCGTTGCTCACCCCATCTATCTAAGAGATCAAGCGTTACACCGAAGTATTCTGATTGGTCCGCAATGTGAATATGAATATTAATCTCGAAATGTCAACATGAATATTAAGTAGATTCGGCCGTCTTTCATCTTGATCATGTCAAGTATATAGTGATTTCTGAAAGGTTCGATCGGGAAAAGTGGTGGCGCTATATTAATAATTAATCAAACCAGCAGGGACACGATACGATGAATCGATATTTATTGAATATTTTTTTATGATATTTTCTGATTACTTGTAACAAACAGAAAGAGACAAAAATAAGATAAATGAACACATAATATTTTAAAGATGTATTTTATTTGACAAAACATTTTACAAACAATACAAGAATGCCTACAGCTCTTGCATATACAATGAAAGATCCAAGGAAGTTGACAGCATTAACGACCTCTAAGTACTCTCCACCTGCCTTCGCTTGTTGGTCTACGTTTCCACTACAAATCATGACCTGTGTCTTCTTGACATTGGGAAACAATCTATACTCCTCACTGTCTTGATCAGATGTTGTTCTTGTAATGAGGGTGGTATCAACAGCATACCTGAGGTTGGTTATTTGTCGACCTTCAAATGACACCATACCCGATTATATACTGCGCACAAAAAGTAACCGAACACTTAAAACAAAAGCCATTTCTTAAAGACAGTAAAACTAGATTACAAATTAAAGTGGTCGATAGATGGATAATTTTGATCTGCGTAATTTGATACCTCATTGGGCACAATACGACTATTTCCCTAACTTAAAACCATTGAATAATAAAAATGAGCTTCTCAAAAGTAACACAAATTAACATTGACTTTCCCTTCGAAGCACGCAGATATTGAACACAGATATACGCTGGCGAAGTTACGTAATAATCAGATTAACTACCAAAGCAAACGGTCAAAACAATTTTTGAATACACCGCGCTGCACTGATACGTTCACGCGGTACCTCTGCATTGAACCATATCATGCTGATCACTTGCACCTGTAAGATTAGTATCTTTGAAAAGACCAGTATTGTATTCAATCTATGATTGCAGACATACACAGGGGATAATAGTTCAACCTGCTTATAGTGCAGCGCGATATGTTCCAAATTGTTTTTACCTATTGCTATGGTAGTTAATTTGCCTATGAGCTAAGTGTTCCCTTAACAGAGGTTTTGAACACCTCCCTCATTGAGGGAGTAGTCCCTTCTCAATGGAAGAAGGCCATTGTAGTTCCAATACCAAAAACAAACCCACCAAGCATTGAGAAGCTACGTCCGGTCTCACTTACTGACTGCTTTGCAAAAATTGGGGAGGGTTTTATATCCAAGTGGGTTTTAGAAGATGTAAATCATAAAATTGACCACCAACAATTTGGTAATGTCAAAGGTGTGTCAACCTCACATTATTTATTTAGCATGCTTCACTTTCTTCATCAAGGCGCTGACAAGTCCAGCAACGTTGGCACAGTGGTACTCACGGATTTCTCAAAAGCATTTGACATGATCGACCATACTCTGCTTATGAGTGAGTCTATTGTGCCATGGTTGTCTGACTTTGTCAGCAACAGACAACAGGGTGTTTGTTATAAACATGTTCTTTCTGATTACAAAACTGTAAATGGAGGTCTCCCACAAGGTACAAAACTAGGCCCAATAGGCTTTCAGATTATAATCAATGATGCTGTATCAAGTAGTGTGCCCGAAACAAAATGTTGGAAATATGTTGACGATTTAACAATTGTTGAGAACTGTATCCATCCCCAATCCAGCCAAATTCAAGATGTTTTGGATGAATTCAGTGAATGGTCTGCCAATAATAATCTGAAACTTAACCCTTTGAAATGTCAAGCCCTGCAGGTCTGCTTTAAGAGGAATCCACCCAATAATGTTATCAAAATCAATGGCATTCCTCTCAACTTTGTTTCTGAGGCAATTATTTTGGGTATTTGGGTGCAGGACAACCTCAAATGGGATAGAAACATTGCTGAAATTGTGTCCAAAACCAATCGTCGGTTGTATATGCTTAGGATTTTAAAAAGGTTTGGTTTTAATACCCAGGAATTGTGTTCAGTTTACAAAGGATATGTACGACCATTACTTGAATACGCGGATGAAATATGGCATTCCTCACTCACCACAACTCAAGATCATACTTTGGAGCAGCTGCAAAAAAAGAGTTTGCAAAATAGTTCTGGGCAAATTGTATGATAGTTATGATAACGCTCTTAATCTGTGCCAGCTAGACTCACTAGCTGATAGGAGGGAGGACCATTGCCGTAAGTTGGCCGAAGTGCTTTCTGCTTCTATTCGAACAAAAGATCTCATCCCTCCTACCAGACTGGAGAGTCATGGCAGGGTCCTTCGCAATGCAAATCAAATCTCTCAACTTTATGCAAGGACCGGTCGTTTCAAAAACAGCGCTATTCCATACTTTTTCAATTTATTGAATAACCAAATGCCCTGAACTGTTTTGCATATTCTGACTTTTTAAATATGGAAATATTGAGGCAATTTTAGCCTTTTAATGGTGTGTATTTATAATGTTTTTGAATGATGTCTTAAATAAAATTTTATTTTCTATCAACAGCAGTTGCTGTATTTTTCCTTGTTAATATTGATACTGTATTTTTTAATGTTTAATTGTTTTTAATATTGTAAACCACTTGTAATTTGGCCTGAGGGCCGCGATTTGTGTGTGAATAAAATATACTATACTATACTATCCGATTAATTACGTAACTTCGCCAGCGTATTGAACTGTCATGCTGTAATGAAGCGTAATAAAGGGCGCTACAAATCGCCTTGAAGAAGGAAATATACAACTTTGTCATTTCGAAACTCTACCTTTTGTCATTCAAATGCGTATATAGCTTATTAGAATAAAGTCGCATTGTGCCCAATGAGGTGTCGAAGTACCCAGAGTAAAATTCACCATCTAACCATTTTGCAATATTATTTAGTTTCAGCGTCTTGAAAAAATTGATTTTGTTTTAAATGTTCGGATACTTTTTGTGGACAGTATGCTTACCTGTATTAAGTACCGTGAATATCATACCTCCTGGCTCCAATAACTCATACAAATTTCTGACGGCTTCTTCTAATTCACCAACAAAATACATGACATGAACCATGGTGATGAAATGGAACTTCTTCTCTGCTCCTTTGGATCCCATATATTCTTGAAAGGTTTGGTTGTACCACTCATATTTGATACCCACCAAATTGCCACTTTCCTGCTGGTGTACGGTTTCTTGATATGCAGAGATTTGTTCCGCGCTTGGCTCAATCACAGTTGCAGATATTTGAGAGAATTTGGATCTCAATTTCACCATCTGTAACATTTCTTTGTATCATGTTGGGAAGTGCATGGGAAATCAGTAATTAAGGTTTTGGATGGGCATAGTTTACACTTTTATATTTTATACATACATGCGTCCTTTCCGTATTCTTATTTTTGGGGGATTCGGATAATATTAAAGATTCATATTCGTGTTAAATTTTAGAAACAAACAATAGGCTGAGCGTTGCTTTAATAGCATTATATTAAGGGCTGGGGTATGAACGTTTGGACAGTATTTATTGTGGGACATTAGAGCACATCGGACATATCGAATTGCATTCTGAATACGAAGAATGCCATTCTGATATCAAATAATTTTGATTTTTGAAATTCGCAATTTAATACACATTTTATGGCAAATCATTAAAATTGATATTTTTGATATTTAACAGTACTTGAAGTAAACTTTATAAATCTGATGATTTATACTTAAAAGTGTATGTAGGGGATGAAAAGCCGACGATCAATTGAAAATTTTGACCTTTCGTATTGAAGATATGGATTTTTTTCCCAAAACACCAAAAAAATTAGGTCTTTTGGGGAAAAAATCCATATCTTCAATATGAAAGGTCAAAATTTTCAATTGACCGTCGGCTTTTCCTCCCTGCTACATACACTTTAAGAATATATCATTAGATTTATATAATTTACTTCGAGGACTGTTATATATCAAAATTTGAAAAATAACAAATTTTTATAATTTGTCATAAAATTTGTATTATATTGTGATTTTCAAAAATGAAAATTATTTGATATCAGAAAGACATGCTTCGTATTCAGAATGCAATTCGATAGGTCTGAGGTGCTCTCATGTCCCACAAAAAATACTGTCGAAACGCAATAAACGCTCATTTTAGATCCCTTAACGTTGCTATTACATTATGTGTTCAGTTAACCAAATAACAAGTTTTAATTGGTTACATGAACGCTGTATAGGCCTAATATTGTATAGCAGTCAAGTTAGCTCAATCGATAAGGCGTTCGGCTATGGTGCGGGACTAGTGACTAGTACGGTCTCGTGGAAAATTGAGTTAGCTTGAAATTCCCCTGGACAAGGGACTTACTGCTAATTTGTCTCTTTGTAACCCGTACGAAACTCAGGGAGCTGATCCTGGTTGCGAAGGTTATTTGTGGAATATCTAGGGTGTGCGCCCGTGAAGCAGCCAAGTCCCTGAATTGTTTTTAATGGTTTATGGAATGATGTGGGACCGTAGTGGGCAGCGACAACCGTGTAAAGTGTGCTGAGGCTTGTGGATCAACGTCTAGGTGTTGTGCCTGTGCGTAGCGCACTATAAATCACTGCGCTTTTTTACTGCACTGCGCTTTTAATATTCAATAACAATGTCATAAAAATAGGGGATCTTTGGGTGAAAGGCTATGTTTTATTGCTCATAACATAATAGCATAACATAATCTATTATCTCTATGGAATTAAACATTAGATAACAAATTTAACACATTGACGCTTGCCGGTAGATGTGTACAAGGCAGAAATGGTTATATGTCTAGTATCTGGCAGATATTGTAGATTTGTTTGGGATCGGTCAATGAAACATTTTTAATGCCTTACCCAGTGGCGTGTCCGGGGGGAGGGCTTTGGGTGCTGAAGCCCCCCCCCCCCCGCACTTTGTTAAAAACATGTAAAATCAGCCGGGTTTTTTGGCCATTAAGTCCCCCACATAAATATGAAAGCCCCTCTGAGCCCCCGCAGGAAAAGATCCTGGACACGCCGGTGATACCCAGACCTAAGCTTACCTTGACTGCTGCCAATACCACACACACGTAGTTCCTGGTCACCAAGTCTTTCAGACAAAATATCCACTACACATGATTCAAATTCTTTCTCGATCCACTTTGCAAACATTTCGTATTGATTTGAATGTTGCAAATACGTTTTTAAAGCCAACCAATAGTGTTCCTCGTTGGAGAATAATGGTTGTGGTAATTTTCTTTTCTGGAAAATTGGCGCTGACATTTTGCGATTTTGTTGCAATGTTGTTGATTATGTTACCTTTTTCAGGAAAATAATAAGTGAGAATGGATAGCTGGTTTATAAGATACAGCTGCGTGAAATGATGTACTAGTACGTCTCTCAGCCGCATATTAGTGATGTTTAATTCTCGCCCTGATTGTCATTTACTCTTTTAATCGCCCTCTATTGAAATTATGTGAAGTGAACCTTTCCTACAAAACTAGCAATATGGAAAATATAACTGTTTTATGTTGTTTGCTATATCTGTAAAGATTAGAAAATAAGCTTCAATATAGTGTAATTTGGGATTGAATAATCTCTCAATGCAAGGCATTATTGCTGTCAGAGACACGATTTTACAGTGTAAGCTTATTTTTATAGCAGAATTGAATTGCAAAAATATTCACTATTTGCAATAAAAATAACGAACAAGAGGGCCAATAGAAATACTAATTCAAAGTAGGGTCGGCCTTTTGGGAGCTAAATGACCCTCAAAATATAAAAGTATTTTGGGTGAACATAATTCACTGAAAACATAAACAAGTCAGGGAGCTGCTTGACTAGCTTTATACTAGTCAGGCTGGTTAGTCAAGCCGGCTTGACTAGCTTTAGGTTAGTCAAACCCGTAATTCAAACTTTAAAATCCGGCTTAACTAAAGTAAAATAGCTTAATCTGATTCGGTCTTAAGGGAAGGGTTATGAACGTTTGGACAGTATTTATTGTGGGACATTAGAGCACATCAGACATATCGAATTGCATTCTGAATACGAAGAATATCCTTCTGATATCAAATAATTTTGATTTTTTGAAATTCGCAATGTAATACACATTTTATGGCAAATCATTAAAAATTGATATTTTTGATATTTAACAGTACTCGAATTAAACTTTATAAATCTGAAGATTTATACTTAAAGTGTATGTAGGTGGGATGAAAAGCCGAAGATCAATTGAAAATTTTGACCTTTCGTATTGAAGATATGGATTTTTTTCCCAAAACACAAAAAAAATTAGGTCTTTTTGGGAAAAAAATCCATATCTTTAATATAAAGGTCAAAATTTTCAATTGATCGTCGGCTTTTCCTCCCAGCCACATACACTTTAAGAATACATCATTAGATTTATAAAATTTACTTCGGGACTGTTATATATCAAAAAATTGAAAAATATCAAATTTTAATAATTTGTCATAAAATTTGTATTATATCGTGAATTTCAAAAATTAAAATTATTTGATATCAGAAAGACATGCTTCGTATTCAGAATGCAATTCGATACGTCTGAGGTGCTCTCATGTCCCACAAAAAATACTGTCGAAACACCATAAACGCTCATTCTAGATCCCTTAATAGCGATGTATTTTCTTTGGTTTGGTTGGTAACGCAAATACATTTAAGATTCAGATTCGTTTTATTTGGTTTCATCTCAAACATACAAATTCACAAATATACATGATAATAATGATGATGAAAATATTATTAATTGTAATATTGATTTATTATTATAGGAGATGAATGGAATAGCATATGAAAGAGCGTGAGTTAGGTGGCACCCCGTAGTTTACAAAAATATACAATATAAATATAGTTACGAAAGAAGAAAAATACAAAATTGGAATAGGTATATATATTATTCATAATAGTTCAATAATTCAAAGGAAAAAACAAAAACAAAAAAGAAAACAAAGGTATTATACAATCACTAAATAATAACCATGGAAGATGCTTTATAGAAAGCATATTAGCAATAAGATACATTTTGACAACAGAAAAACTATAGGTACCCATAACATTAATTATGGGGTAATATGATTTACAAACGAGATTGTATAAAAGAAAAACTAGGGTGCGGGGGGGGGGGGACATAAGAATACAATCATAATGACCTAAATTAATGGAGCGTACTTGTTGATGGTGTCACTAGAGTTTAAATCGCCGCAGGTTTTCCATTAGCATGACAAAGTAGAAGATAACTTGTACCTGGAGTGCCAACAACTGAGATCTTGATCGGGCGACAACAAAAGGTATATATATCATTAACAATATGCGCCAAGTTGTGCCAGTTCAGTTTAAAACATAAGACCATTTACTACCGCTTCATATGACTATTTAACCTTCCATCCCTGTTTTTGATATTTTTGAAAGTATGTTTTCTTTTCGAGTTGATGGAGCAACATACATCAATAGATACTGCATGGGTTATTTATCAATGAAGTGTTTTTCCGTTGGCTAAACGTAACAGTTTTTAAACTCAAACACATTTATGTCCGACTGGGAGGTCAATTGTTGATTTGTTGATTCGCCACGCCTTTATACCTCTTTCACTTCTTATAAGGCATCTGCAACACTGACTGAGCTAAATGGATCATATGAGGTTTCCTTGCGAGGTCAAACATGTGCCACACACCCCATGCTTGTACACTTTATTTGTCTCATTATTTGAGTGCAAACACCGTTCAGTTTTGCTCCCCTCCGGACCATCTTAACTGTGATAATTTAAGTTGTTTACAGACTTAAATACCGTAAAAGTATCTAAATCTAAGCAAGCATATACTATGCGTCTTCTTTTGAGTCACCTTGATTTCTGCATACTGACAAATACCGGATTACGTTATAATAATGCGATACGAAGAGCGTAGGCAGCGACAATGGCCAAAACAGCTTTATTATCCTTAACTGTTGCGGATTCGTCAGTATGAGGGAACAACGATGACTTATAATTATTAAAATGGGTAGTATATTAGGTACTTATTATATAAGCTTAATAATCATGATAATATTATTATTATTATTATTATTATTACTATTATTACATGTATTATGTTGTTGTTGTTGTTTAAATTGGTCTGGTCTTAGTTACTCTTTGTGATTCGATCTATATTTTTGAAAGACATACTATCATCAGAGTACTTCTGATAGTTTTTAATCAACGATGTGTCCTTTTACTCCTTTACAATGTCATCACATTAGTATGAAATTGTTGTATCACTGGCAAATAGTGCGAAGTCAAAGAAACTCGACACAGTAGTTATATCATTGATATATAGAATAAAAAGTAGAGGGCCTAGTATTGAGTTTTGTGAGACAGATTTGCTGGTGTTATAATTTACCTTCTGTTTGTTATCACCACCAGTAATATTTATGACTTTTCAGGGCTTCCGTATTTAGGTGATTCTGTTAATGCTCTTTTTAGCTGTCAAATTGTTTGTGGCTTTCTTCCAAGTAGTAAGTATAATGGGTACATCGTCTTGAAGATAATCTCATCAGGAGGCTTGTCAACACCTAATGTCTGCATCATCCTAAATTGAAGAGAGGAAAAAACTTGCAATAATACGACTATAAGAAAAAACAATTGTCTCAAAGATATTGAACTCCAATGCGGATTGGTGTTGTTTTCCTCTTTTTAGCCGACCTTTAAGTTTAAGTATAAAAACTCAGTCAAAACTAGACATGGCTGTGGTCAGAGACTACGAACACAGCGCTTATGAGACCTTTGCTCCTAGACACTGACTATTCAGTCTCAACGCAGGACAACCGATTCAATGAGGCAATACAAACGATCGAATTTGGTATTCAAATGAACAAAATTTTGAGTTACACCTTTTCAGTGTAAAAATTTTTTTCTCGGCCAAATGAAAAGCAACAATTTTCATTTTTTCAGTAAAACTGTAATGCTTGATACTGTATTTTTTCAAATCTTAGTGTTAAACTTAGGCGCGAAATTCAGTCATTTAGTGTAAGATTTTCGATTTAGATAGGCTTCAACTCTGCCCGCGAGCCTTTTTTTATATCAACCTTTTAGCTTTCCAAAGTAATATAGTTGGCTAACGAAGGTTTTTTCCCAACTTTCTAACGCACATCACCGTGAGCGATATATCATAGTTTTGTCAGAATTTCCGTTTTGATTTCACCTTTTTTTTACTGCTGGCTGAAAATCAACACGTGAAATCCGAGGCATTGTAAATCGATATCCCCGGGTGCCATAAGCAGTGATATGAAGACCGGCCTGGCTCCAGTGTTGCCAGAACTTCAATATAGCAAAGAAATTCCCAGGCCTAGCGCTCCTATGACACTGTGAGTGATTAATTATTTGAATTTGTTGAAATTTGCTTCTCATCAAAACAACTTTGCCCAATATTTGGTAAAAAAATCAACAATCTTACATGCAATTGGGCAATATTTTAAACAAAACTTTCATTTACAAAACATAAATATTACGCTGTATGTTTTATAAACTGTTTGGAACACACTTCCAAATAACCGTCGTAACATCCCCAGACTTTCGTTACCGTATTTAAACGGCAGCTCAAAACCAATTTTTGTAAATTAATGGTTTTATGTTTGTTTGTCAATTTCGTGCTTTACGCGCTTTGAGTTTCTCATCGGAAGAGATTGTGCCTTATAAGAACCATTCATTATCATTGTTAACTTAAACCTGTTCAAGCAATTTATGATTAAAAATGCTTGTCTAAAAACAGAATAACTTGGATGTTAATACTTGACCTAGTGTTTCAATTGTCATGAAGGTGACTGGGTATGGTGCCTTTTGTTTGTGTTTGTTTGAAACTGCTTTTGGAAAACCAGCGAAAGTCATAAGAAAGCAGCCAAAACAATACAAGATTAAACATGGAAGTTTATAAACAACCTATTAAATAACCTAAAGGAAAAAAAAACCACATTTGTGGCAACAATGAGCCTTGCATTGAAAGTCATATTTAAAATGTGTTGAGTACCACCCCAAAGTTTCCCTATATACACCCCATATACTACCCACCTCACACACCTCTGCACCCACCCCACACCCGATAGGCCTATACATAATATTACATACCGGTATAATAATATTTATATAGCACGTTATAGCTATACATTTAAAAAGTATAGCCCTCTTATGACAAATAGGCCTACATGTCAAATTAAAAACAAACCCGAACACAAGTCTGAAGGGTGTAATGAAAATGCCAACCCACGATGGGGGGGGGGGGGGTTCATACAAAATTCACCTGGAGATAGGAGGGACAAAAAAATAAAATCCCCTATAACTTGCTTTGCTACATGGTTTACCACTAATTTTTCTAGGTTTGGACAGTACAACGTGCGTATCTTAATACGGACTAACCTAGGTAAACAAACAAACATACAAAATGGTCGACATAGGCCTAATCATGGAAACCATATTTGCCATTGCAGGCTATCACCATGATCACGGAAGCAAATATCCAAAATTCACTTTAATTTACCAAAGCACCCAAATGGGAGATTTGGGCTACAAAATCGCCCGTCGAGTATTCCTTGCTTTCAATGCAGAAGAGACCTGGATTAGATCAATGGAATTATCGACTATTTATGCTGCTTGGTTTCGAGATAAAGTACTGAGTTTGAGATTTTAGGAGCATGTCGTGAAAAAAGGTGAAATCAAAACGAAAATTCTGACAAAACAATAATAGATAGACCCACACGATGTGCTTTACAGAGGTGGGAAATATCTTTCCTTTAGCGAATTATATTAGTTTGAAACGCTAAAAAATGAATTCCGAAAAAAGCTCGTGGACGGATGTAAGGCCTATAAAATTCATAAATCTTACACTAAACGACACAATTTCATACCTAATTTTAACACCAGGATTTTAAAAAAATGTATATCCAAGCACAATGTGTTTAACTGACATTACTGAAGGAAAAAAAATATTGCTTTATATTTGACCGAGAAAATTAATTTCATAGCAAAAAAGGTATATATCTGAATTGTGCTGATTTTAACATGTATCAATCGACTTTTAGCGCGACTATGCATTTCTAAAGAATCGGTTGTCCTGCGTTGAGACTGTATTAATGTTATTAATGTGTGCAAGTTGGGTATGCTATTTGTGACAGAAGAGGTATTTTGAAAGTTATTTGGTCTCAGATCATTAAATGCACACTTACTGACTTTTAAGCATTATGTGAATACTTCAAAGACACTGGCTAATGCAATGAAAGTGTAAAAATGACATCGCTGTGCTATTTTTATTTATGGCTGACGAGGCATTCTGACGGTATTTGACGTAACTCTTTAATAACCTTTAACCTCAAATCGGCGAACACTCCATGGCAATCCATGTGTACATATGTGCCGTACTAGCTGTCATGCGTAATATGCCGTAGATTTTTGCCTACTATCACACCTGTGTGACCTTTGACCACGTGGTTCCCATGTGCCAAGTGTGGTCACGGTTCTTGTGATCAGACTTGGTCAAAGTCGATCAAAACATGTAAGTGCTAAAGAGTGAATGCAAGTGTCGGCAGAAACAAGACACGAGAGAAATAAAGTAAACAGCTGGTTAAAGCCATATTATAACATTTGCTAAGGAGGACGCCTTCAATATTTTTTTTACACGATTGTTATGTACTTTAGTAAACATACCTTGCAAAAATCAAGACTAGAGGTGCTGTAGTTTTGTCAAAATCCGAGATTTGAGACGGTTTATTATTACGATGAGAAATTAGTCGTAGGCGTACACGATGTTCATAACACAGTGCGTATATAGCGTGCGAGTAATTAGGTTGTCATTCTACTTACTCATTTTGCAGTGATGTTAGAATATCGTCATTTGGATGCTCCTTGTGATATTTTTGAAAGGAACTGTAGCTTTCTAGAAGACCAAGAAGCTCAGACAGAGAAACATCTTTTTGCTCATACAACTCATGTCTGTAAAACAATACGATGATATCATGTTTTTGATGCAAAATATTTTGAAAGAGTGTTTTCAGTTGGGTCTATATAAATGAAATATTTATCAGAATAACCGGGCTTTCAGTTGTGCCGTGGCCAACGTTTTGAGACCAGAGGGCGCAAAGTTGTAAAAGTACCAATGGCCTAAACATGTGGACTTTTTTTTCGAAAAAGATGGCCTCAAATCAAATTCAACTGGTTGCAATAAGAAGAAAATAAGGACGGCGGTCCCAGATAGGTCGTTCGAAGATATGGGTAGTGAAGGCTACACGTAGTAAATATTCATGTGAATCATTTTTTTTTTGTTGCATTTTTGTGAAACGTTTTTCATTTTCAGGCAACTTTTAGAGTTGACAAATGACCTTGGACCTCAGTATGTGACCTTGAAAACTACTATTACATGAAATAATGCAGATTTGGCTCAGGTTTGGTTGCTATTTGATGTGAACTGTTCAGTTCATGTGAGACTAGATTTTGTATTTTTAGGCTATTTACAAATGACCTCAAATGACCTTTGACCTAAGTTTGATTGCAGTAGGATTCGAACTGTTTATATGAGACCAAAAAGCCTTGCATAATTTTTGATGAACACACACACATACCGACACACCCCCACCCCCACAGACTGACTTCGTGACGACTCGTGATGCCATAAAGTCATTTCCTTTGGACGACCTAAAAACGACGTCAGAAACTCTGACAATGATTTTAGGTAATTTTACATTTCAAGGATGTCCTTTCTGGTAACTACGTTCTTAACATCAAAGAATTATTTTACTGTAGTGTGGCGCTTTGCCACTGGCTTTCAGGTCGTTCAGATGCTCGAATGTCGCGGTCCATAAACTTACCAACATTCTTGTCTGACTCACACATATGACACACAAGTTTCACTCGATATTTGACCCAATGCGATGTTCAGTAATTTCCTTTCCTTTCCCTTTTAACATTTTATGACAAAGAAATATTAATCTATTTTGTATGAAAATGTTACAATATGGTATTTTATTGAATAGCAAAAAGGAACCATGTCAAACATTTTGCTTTTTCATTTATTATCAGGTATTACAAACGTGCATCGGCGTTGTAGGAGATGCTTCTATACGAAATCGATATCACAATCCAAATAGTAGGGTACAGAATGGAAGTCCCGTTCTCGGATTGAGTACAAGAAGTTTTGAAAGTTTTTCTTTATAGATTTGAGGATGCTGAATAAAATCACAGGGGTCTGCACCATCGAAAAGTGTGGGGAACTCTCGCTAGAGGGCGTTTTTCAAAATGGCCGCCAAAATCCCTTAAAATCACCATAACTTGGTCAGAGAAGCACCCAGCAGCACGATTCTGATGTCTATACCCATGTTTTCAGGGTCAAGGAATCCAATAGAGTCATTTACAACAGCCTAGGACCTATCATTCCAAGATGGCTGCCAAAATTTCAAAATGGCCGTCAGTGAAAATTAATTTGGCTATATCTCGGGTGCAGAAAGTCATAGAAGTATGATTTTGGTGTCTATACCCATGTTTACAGGGTCTAGAAATCCATAGGAATAATCTAAAACAGCACAGGACCTTAAAATCCCAAGATGGCCGCCAAAATAAAAAAAATTAATAACCACCACTAAAATGCAGAATATTGCCTATATCTTATCTTATCAGTGGTTTAGACGGCCTTATCCGGGGTTTACGATCCTTCCTTGGGGCTAAGATGCCTTAACCTTAGCATAACGCAGTCTAAACCCCAGATAAGGTATCTAAACCCCAGATAAGGCGCCGTAAGCCCAGATTAAGGGATGTAGACCCCAGATAAAGCAGTCCAAACCCCAAATAAGGCGCCTTAACCCTAAATAAGGAACATAAACCCCAGATAAGGCATCTAAACCTCACGTAAGGTGCCTTAACTCTACATAAGGGTCGTACACCCCAGATAAGGGTCGTAAACTCCAGATAAGGCATCTAAGCCCCAGATAAGGCGCCTTAACCCCAGATAAGAGACGTAAAACCCAGATAAGGCAGTCTAAACCCCAGCGCCTTAACTTCAGATGAGGGACGTTAACCTAGGATAACAGTCTAAACCCCAGATAAGGCATTTAAACCCCATATAAGGCGCCTTAAACCCAAATAAGGGATGTTAACCCTAGATAAAGCAGTCTTAATCCCAGATCCAATTGTTAGGCATCTAAACCCAGATAAGGCGCCTTAACCCCAGATAATGGACGTAATCCCCTGATAAGGCCGTCTAAACTCCAGATAGAGCACCTTAACCCCAGATAAGGGACGTAAATGTAGGATAATGCAGTATAAACCCCAAATACCCAGCAAACACAAGACGTTTTTAAAACGTTTTAAACAGGTTATATTTTGGGGTTTTGGTTTTGGTAAAAACGTTTTAATAGCATTAAAATGTCGGGTAATATAAAGGTCATGAAAACACTACAAAACTATATTTAAAATGTTTCCAAAATGTTATGGTAAAATATTGTTTTGCAAACATTTTTTGCCAAATATTTTGTTAACACTATATAACCCAACATTTAAACGTTGTCTGGTAACCTTATCTAACTTTTGGGGAATGATGTCGAAAACGGTTTGTGTTTGCTGGGTTAAGGGACGATAACTGGGGATAACGCAGTCTAAACCCCAGATGAGACACCTAAATCTCAGATAAGGTGCCGTAATCCCAGATAAGGGACGTAAGCTCCAGATAAGGCAGTTTAAACCCCAAATAAGGCACCTTGAACCCTAGATAAGGAAAGCAAACCCCAAATACGACATCTAAACCCCAGATAAGGCATCTAAACCCCAGGTAAGGTGCCTTAACCCCAGATAAGAGACGTAAACCCCAGATAATACATACATACATACATACATACATAAAATGCTTGAGAAAACGGAAAGCTTTGTACACAGAATGCGCTGGAAAGCCTTCTTTTTCCTAAACCCGGACAGTAAACCAGCAAAAAAGGAAACATACGGATTCAAAACAAGTAAGGCTACACCGTTCATCTCCGAAATGAAACCTTTTGAGGATGGACTATACAGCATGATTTCAAAAATCAGGACAATGCCTACGGAATCAGAATTCCAAACCAAGCTCCAGGAGGACATAACAAAGATAAAACAATCCAAGGACGTATTCGTACCTGCAGACAAGACAAGAAATTACTACAAAGTAAGCAGCGAGCAATACAGTAAGTTGCTTAATGAATCTACCACTAAATCATACAAAAAGGCACCGAAAAACACTTATGACAATATAAACAAGGAAGCCAGAGACATTGCTACCGATTTAGATCTGGATGATAGAATCGAGACTATGGCTGAAAGAAAGGCTTTTATTTCATTGAAGGATCACAAGAAAAACTTTGCGAACAAACCTACCTGTAGGTTGATTAATCCAGCGAAATCTGAGATAGGTTTGATTAGTAAACAAATACTGGAAAAGGTCATATCCAACGTAAAACGCAAAACACAGGTTAACCAATGGAAATCAACCAATGATGTCATTAACTGGTTTAAATCTATCAACGACAAACAAAACTGTAGTTTCATGTTATTTGATATCGTTGATTATTATCCTTCCATAACCACTGATCTCCTCAAGAAAGCTATAAACTTCGCCAGGAAATATACCCCTATAACACCACACGATGAATCTATAATTATGCATTCTCGCAAATCGCTCCTCTTCGCAGATGACAAAGCTTGGATCAAGAGAAGAACCACTGCCGCTAATCCCTTTGACGTCCCAATGGGAAGCTATGATGGGGCGGAGGTCTGCGAAATCGTCGGGTTATATATCCTTAATACAATATCAAATGTGCTCGAGATAGGAAACATAGGGCTTTACAGGGATGACGGACTTGCGACAATACATGGCAAATCTCCATCAGAAATTGAAAAAATTAAAAAACGCCTGTGCTCAACCTTTACCAAGGAATTCGGCTTAAAAATCACGGCGGAAGCAAACCAACATGTTGTGAACTTTCTGGATGTAACTTTAGACTTACAACAAAACACATTCCAACCATACAGGAAACCCGGAGACACTCCCGTGTACATAAACATCCAATCGAACCACCCCCCAACCATACTGAAGGAAGTCCCCAAATCCATATCTAAACGGATTTCCTCCCTCTCTGACTCCAAGGAGTCTTTTAATAATGCCATCCCATCCTACCAAAACGCACTGAAGGAATCTGGCTTTTCACACAAATGCACCTTCCAAGAGAAACCCCAAAACCACCAGCCTAGAAGAAACCAACGTAAACGGAAAATTCTATGGTTCAACCCACCCTACTCAAAAAATGTCACCACGGATGTAGGCAAAGATTTTTTCAAACTTTTAGACACTCACTTTCCTGCGGATTCAACACTGAGTAAAATCTTTAACAGAAACACAGTCAAACTGAGCTACTCGTGTACCGAAAACATCTCTAGCATAATCAACTCCCACAACAAAAAAATTCTTGATGCCCCAAACAAAGGCACAGAAATAGAACATTTGTGCAACTGTCCCAAGAAAGCAAAGCCGAACTGCCCGCTTGAAGGCCAATGCCTTACCAGAAACATTATCTACAAGGCAACTGTAAGCGCTGGAAACGAGCCTACCAAACAGTACATCGGCCTCACCTCCACTACATTCAAAGAAAGACTAGGAAACCACACCCACTCCTTCAAAATGAAATCTAAAGCAAATTCGACCGAACTATCTAAGCATATTTGGCATCTCAAAGATAAAGGCATCACAGACTTTAACATAAAATGGTCCATAATCCAGCAGGCAGCGCCTTATAATCCAGCAACAAAAAGGTGTAATTTATGCCTAACCGAAAATACTTCATCATGATTTCTCAAAATAACTCATCTCTGAATAAACGCTCTGAACTCATCGCAAACTGTAGGCACAGAAACAAATATAAACTCACCAACTTTAGCATCACCTGAGTAACTGTCAGACGGCAACCCAAGAACTGATGCAACTTTTCTTCAAGTAGTTTTATTGTATTGTTTGTAATCAATATTTGTAATCAATATTTGCTCTCTTGTTATTATGTGTGGACTTTTTTACACCAGTCTGGTGATTGCCAGCAAACTGCTGGCATGAAACTGTCAGTAGCTAGAATGTAAATTACAAATCTGCCTTTTGGACAATACTATACATACATATTTTATTTATTTCCATCATATCAAAATACATGCAAGCAAATTTAACAAAACGGAAAAATAGAATTTAAAAAAAGATGGCGGAGATGTAACAAAAGGCAAAAGCCTGAATTGAGCGTTACACCACCTTAAAAGAAATATTATAGGCATATTATAGGCTTATAATGTTATATTCTGCCTAGAAATATTATAGGCTTATAATGCAGTCTAAACCACAGATAAGGCACCTAAACCCCACCTAAACAATCTAAACCCCAGATAAGGTACCGGTATCTAAACTCCAGATAAGGCCCCGTAACCCCAGATAAGAGATGTAAACACCAGATTACGTCCCTTATCTAGGGATAAGGCACCTTACCCAGGGTTTAGGTGCCTTATCTGGGTTTACACTCCTTATCTGAGGGAAGGCGAAGGGGTTAGACTGCCTTATCTGGGCTTACGTCCCCTTGCTGGGGTTAAGGCGCCTTATACCCGGGGGGGGGGGTACTCAAATTTTTTGGGTAGGGGTGTCCTCGGAAGATTTTGAAGTAGGACCCATGTCTATACCACTTCAAACCTGATTTTTACTACCGATGCATATACCAACACAGAATAGACACCCATGACTATACCAGTTGAAAAGACAAAAATACCACCCATTGATATACCAACCCCATATACTGACCCATCCATATACCACTATACGTTTAGAATACCTTAAAAAAAATTCAGATATTTTTTATTATTTTCTTGTTTACTCTATTTTGTATTTTTATATTAGAACTATCAAGGGTCTATCATTTATTAATTATTATTATTTTGTTTGTTAGGGGTGCCCGGTCCCCGGGGTGGTGAATTATAGGGGGGAAAAGATTTTTTGGCACGCCAAAAGGGGGGGGATTTTGGCAGAACATTTTGAGAATTCACCACCCCGGGGTACACATAATCGTTGCACCACCCCTTATTTTGTAATGAATACAAATCCAAAATATATTTATTGTTGTTTTGTTTTCTCAGTTTCCAAATTTATGTTCGTTTGTCTTGTAGGGGCCACTAGTTTGTAACAAGTATTGTGTAGGGAAAGATGATTCTTGCACTTATATTTAAATTTTATTTAACAACATACATGTACATAAACCACGAAAACAGTGGCGCGATTTGGACACGATCAGACAATTATTTTTGTGACATTCATGCAAGTGAGTTTAAAGATTTTCGACCCATTGATATACCAAAATCTGATTTAGACCCCATTTGAATACCAATTTCAACTTACTACCCATGCGTATACCACAAAAACGGAAAAATAAGGGTCATTGATATACCAAGCGGCCGAAAATGCGACCCATGTTTGCGGCACGTCCCCGTATGGCCTTTTGTACTGAGTACCCCCCCCCCCCGGGGCCTTATATGGGGTTCATATGCCTTGTCTGGGGTTTAGACTGCGTTATCCTTGGTTTACGTCCCTTATCTGAGGTTAAGGAACCTTATCTGATGTTAGACTGCCTTATCTGGGGTTTACATTCCTTATCTGCGGTTAAGGTGTCTTATCTGGGGTTTAGATTGTGTTATCATATGTTTACGTCCCTTATCTGAGTTACGGCGCCTTATCTGGGGTTTAGAGTGCATTATCCTAGATTCACGTCCCTTATCTGGGGTTAGGGCGCCTTATCTGGGGTTTAGACTGTGTTATCCTAGATTCACGTCTCTTATCTGGGCTTAGGGCGCCTTATTTGGGGTTTAGACTGTAATATCCTAGACTCACGTCCCATATCTGGGGTTAGGGAGCCTTATCTGGGGTTTAGACTGCAATATCCTAGATTCACGTCCCTTATCTGGGGTTAGGGCGCCTTATCTGGGGTTTAGACTGCATTATCCTAGATTCACGTCTCTTATCTGGGCTTAGGGCGCCTTATTTGGGGTTTAGACTGTGTTATCCCTAGTTAGCGTCCCTTATCAGGGGTTAAGGCAGCTTATTTGGGGTTTAGACTGCATTATCCTCTATTTATATCCCTTATCTGGGGTTAAGGTGCGTTATCTGGAGTTTAGACTGCCTTATATGGGTTTACGTCCCTTATCTGGGGTTAAGGCGCCTTATCTGGGTTCAGGGGAGGGCGAGTTAGCGCAGCGGTAATTCCCTCGCTTTGCACCACTGAGGTCCCGGGTTCAAGCCCCGGCGCGGCCCAAGGACTCATGTGCACTCGGTTTATCTGGATTCCATGCTCGCTCTCGCAGGTTTTCTCCGGGATCTCTGGTTTCCTCCTGTATCGCAAAAATCGGTGATTAGTTGTTTGGTTATCAAAACTTCCTTCACCCAATGGAATTTGGGGAGCTGCACAGATAATTGGTGGATGTTACAATCTAAATGCGGATAGGTGTGCGCCGTTCGGCAGCAACCTAGTTGATGCGATCTGATTGTGATGATTCACCATTGCAGCGAAATTACAGCGCTTTGAGTCCTCTAAGATCTGGAGAAAGGCGCTTTATAAATCCAAAATTTATTTATTTATTTTTTTTATAGATGCCTAAAGAATGGATCTGGGATTTAGACGGCCTTATCTAGGGTTTACATCCCTTATTTGGGGTTAAGGCGCCTTATATGGGGTTTAAATGCTTTATATGGGGTTTAGACTGTGTTATCCTAGGTTTACGTCCTTCATCTGAAGTTAAGGCGCCTTATCTGGGATTTAGATGCCTTATCGGGTGTTTACGTTCCTTATCTGGGGTTAAGGCGCCTTATCTGGGGTTAGACTGCCTTATCTGGGGTTTGCGTCTCTCATCTGGGGTTTACGTCTCTTATCTGGGGTTAAGGCGCCCTATCTGGGTTTAGATGCCTTATCTGGGGGTTTACGACCCTTATCTGGGGTTTACGACCGTTATCTAGAGTTAAGGCACCTTACGTGAGATTTAGATGCCTTATCTGTGGTTTATGTTTCTTATTTAGGTTTAATACACCTTATTTGGGGTTTGGACTGCTTTATCTGGGGTCTATGTCCCTTAATCTGGGGTTACGACGCCTTATCTGGGGTTTAGATACCTTATCTGTGGCTTAGACTGCGTTATGCTAAGGGATCTTAAACCTCCGTCTAAACCACAGATAAGATGAGATATAGGCAAAATTCTGCATTTTCATGGTGGTTATTTTTTTAATTTTGGCGGCCATCTTGGGATTTTAAGGTCTTGTGCTGTTCCAGATTATTCCAATGGATTTATAGACCCTATAAACATGGGTATAGACACCAGAATCATACTTCTAGGACTTTCTCCACCCGAGATATAGCCAAATTAATTTTCACTGACGGCCATTTTAAAATTTTGGCAGCCATCTTGGAACGATAGGTCCTAGGTTGTTGTAAATGACTCTATTGGATTCCTTGACCCTGAAAACATGGGTATAGACATCAGAATCGTGCTGCTGGGTGCTTCTCTGACCAAGTTATGGTGATTTTAAGGGATTTTGGCGGCCATTTTGAAAAACGCCCTTTAGCGAGAGTTCCCCACACTTTTCGATGGTGCAGACCCCTCTCATTTTATTCAGCGTCCTCAAATCTATAAAGAAACACCTTCAAAACTTCTTGTACTCAATCCGAGAACGGGACTTCCATTCTGTACCCTACTAAAATACCTTCAAACACAATCATGTTTAAGAAATATCTAGACATTTCTTGAACCAGAGCGCGTGTTTTGAATTTAAACATGTCTAATCAAACTAAACATACATTCTAAACACACGAGGTATCTCTTTCACTGTTAGCATAGAGTGGTAAAATATGTTTGATATATTTTTGAATAAATCATAAGGCTGAAAATACAATTTTGTTTCCCGACGGAGTCCTGAAAACCCAAAATGAGAAATAAAACTCGCGTTTTTGATTGTATTTTTATTTTATTTTTAGAGTCAGTATGTTGTGATGTTACCTGAGTAATGTAATTTGATTGTTTATCTTTGTTTTCAAAATTACATGAGCGATGACATTTTTGGGATTCCCCTTTCTTGCATCATCTTGATCAAAAACAAATTGAATCATTTCTTAATTTTGGATTATATAATAATAATAATGTACACTTAATAAAGCGCCGGTATCCGTCAAGAGACGCTCATGGCGCTTTGCAAAAATCAACCAATGTACAATGATACAAACATATTATAACAATTAATAACAAAAAACAGTTCATCAGTGTTGTATAGTTCATGATATGCGAAGAGTCAATTAAAAGCATTTTGGAACAAATGTGTTTTCAAATTTGTTTTGAAACTACACAAGCTCTTGGCAGAGCGAACCGAAAATGGCAGATTGTTCCAAATGTTTGCAGCTGAAAAATGAAATGATCTGCTGCCCCACTGGTTTCTGGCAACTGTTTCTTGAAGAAGTCCTTTTGTAGTAGAACGGAGGTTACGAGTTGGTGAATACATTTCTACAAGTTCATTTAAATATGCTGGAGCTGATATACTCGTATACAAGATCTTGTAGACAAACAAGGCTATTTTAAATGTGATTCTTTGTTCAACTGGTAGCCAATGCAAGTCATGTAAAACAGGTGAAATGTGCTCACGTGGTTTTGTGTATGTTATAAGTCTGGCAGCAATGTTTTGAATTCTCTGTAGTCTGTGCAGTTGGGTCTTTGTGATGCCATGCAACAGAGAGTTGCCAATGTCTATCTTGGATGTTATGAAGGCATGTACCATCATTTCGGCAGTCTCCTGTTTACATGTCTACGAATACGGCCTATGTTTCTAATGGACGCATATGCTGCTCTACACACTGTTGTGATATGGTATTCCATAGAAAGGGATGAGTCAAAAATAACACCCAGGTTTCGAACCTCTGAAGATGGGATAACATTAGCATTTTCCTACCCTGATATGTGCAACATGGACTTTTGCAGTTTGATATTTTGAACCAATAACCATGAACTCTGTTTTGTCATCATTCAGTTTCAAGTAGTTATGGGACATCCACAATTTTACCTCATCAATACATGTTTCCAAGCGATTGATAGCAGCATCAACGCTACATTGGTCAGGGTCTACAGACATATATATCTGGGTATATGGGAATTCCCCTGAGATTGTAAAGTGAAGATGATGTCATGGGATTCCCATCAGGAAGTGATGTCATGGGATTCCCCTCAGGAAGTGATGTCAAGGTTAATGTTATAATTTAGACTTGAGAATTCTCAAGATCACATTTGGCTATTAAAATAATGGGATTTCCCAGTGCTTGATATATAAGCAGTCCTGGTGGAAAAAGCACCAATTTTGGAGAGAGCAGCGCAAAGGGGGGGGGGGGCGTTTGGAGAGCAGCGCAAGGAGATAAGTGTTTGGAGAAAGCAACGCCACTTTTGTGTGAAGATTTTATTCACATGGATATTTATCAATGCAAGTGTACAATGGACCTCGCTGATTTTCGCAGGACAAGTGAATAAGGATATACATCAGCCGTCCAGAACATTGCAAGAACTTTATGATCACCAACAAGAAGACTGCTGGCTAAGCTAGTACTGATTAATTTAAAACTGTAATTGTGTGATTATATTGTGTATGCAATTGTTGTTGTATGTACCAATCATATTGAACTTTCAATTAAAGACTTAGATTTTGTTAGCTTAATCAAATAGTGTATTTGTGCTGTACATTCGTTGAGTTCGGGTAAAAGGTGATTTTGGCCTTGACTCGTTACAATGTATGGTAACATAATTATGCCTCATGAAAAGATATTTAATATCAAATCAGTGCAGAGTATGTTAATTGAAAATTATACATTGATTTTCATAGGATTTATTGATTTTATATAGCTTGTATCAAATGAACTGGCAAAAAAGCTTCTGATATGCGGTTAAATTGTTCCAAAAACGAACTTACCTTTGAAACACTGGGTATGGTATAATGAGTTCTTGTTGGTACATGTCATGAACTTTTCCCGCAGGAAAGCCACAAGAGCCATCCAGTGTTTTAGAATAATACTGCAAATTGTCAAAACCATTAAATATAAATTAGAAATAGCAGATGTTAATGCCTATCAATCAATTAGTGATAAATCAAATAACCAATTAAGTACATTTATAATGCAATAATAATGAAATAATTGACAATCCATTTTAATAGGGTGGCCACGATGCTAGGCTATTGTTACCCCTACCTATACATGTAAGATAATTTAACGACTGCACAAAAAGTAACGCAGCTATTACAGAACTAATAATTGTGGTCACAATATTTTAACATAGAAAGAAGGATGATTTATTTACGTGCATTTTGATACCCCATTTGTCAAATTTCGTTCAATATTTAGTTTGAATAGTTGCAGATATTTGTATTGAATTGAAGTCAGCGCGATGATGTCGGAGGGTTTTACGTGCCACAATGCTTGCGTAATAACCATTGATCGCTGTAAACTGCAACGCTTAAATTCGGGTATTTTTTCTTTAAAAGCACTACTGTGTTGTTAATATTGAACGACATTGACAAATGGGATATCAAAATGCGCGTAAATAAATCATCATCTATGTAGAAATATTGTGGAAGCAATTATTAGTTCTAAAGCTACATGCGTATTTGTAGCAGCTGCGTTACTTTTTGTGCAGTCTTTATGGAAATGCAGCAGAATCTGCATTTTTAATTCTATATATATATTGTTTTCTAGTAACTTCTGTGCACAGCTGACTACCTAAGTTGATACAACATAATTTTACCCATATTGAACGTCCATACCGCATTTTTGTACGGGCACACATGCAAAAGTTGCAATCATTTTTTTTTTCATCAAATAAAACTATTTTATCTCCAATTATGCTGTTTTGATATCGTTATGAACACGGCAGAGTGCCGAATACGCAAAATTGCTGTTCTGAGAAAACGGCGCTTGAAAATCTTGGTACCATTTCATTGGTCCTTCTAAAAATTTAGAACATTCGTGAGCACTCATTTGAAATGTATATTATAGAAGTGAATGTACGCGAATTATTGGCAATACTTGCATGTTCTGAAATAATCGATATATCCCTCAAAACGCGTTTTAACAGCTATTCGGCTTTATGCTGTATCCAAAATGGCTCTACCATTGCGCAGAGAGAGGTCGAATACGCATTCAACTACGTGTAAACCATAGCACGCATTCTTGATTTGGGGCTTTTGTGTAGAAATTACTGGATGTCCTAAGGCTGTGTAGACTTAACTTGCTATATAAGTATAAAATAGTCACCCCTGTAATATCTAGCAAAAACTCGAGGATTTTAAAGCAAAAATCAAACATTTTTTTAAAGGTCATTATTGTCACTTAAAAGCGGCCTTAACGTGGAAAATCACACAAAATTACCAAAGTCCAGTACTTGCAAAATTTTTGTGATTTCAACCAGTTTTAAAATGTTGTAAATAAGATAAAATAACAATTATGACCCTGGATTTTTAATATTTACAGAAAATAACACTAAATTAACAAACAACAATACATTTCATGCCTTCTTTTCTTGTATTCCCACAATTATTGCTCCATGAATATGCAAATTATGACAAAATCAGGTTTTTCCAAAGGCCGAATCTTCACAACGGACTGACCGAAAAAGGTAACTCCAAGGGTAGGTTGAAATTTTCATGTGGCCACCCTAATCTTAATATTAACAATTCATTCCCCAATTAGACACTATCAAACAATCAATTTAGATGGAACATATGAATCAAAATTGCTGGATTATACACGACATCATGCAGAATTATTGTTATGCTTCCATAGATTTACTGAAGACTTACAGATGGCCATATTTCATTGAGTTTCTTGGCAATGTCGTCATCATCATGGAGAAGCGTTTCATGGTTGCGAGTATAGACCGCCAAAGAACCGAGTGGTTTCAAGACACGATCAACTTCCTTGCAGAATGCTGGGAAATCTAACCAATGAGCCGCTTGAGAGCAGGTGACAAGGTCTACGGAATTGTCTGCTACGGGGATATGTTCGGCATCTGCAACACTATGAATACAGATTAATAGGGCATGAGCGTGTAACTACGCTTTTAACAAACTCTATCTATTTTTAATTTAAATAATGAAGAAGGAGGCGGCCTGTATGCTTCACCCTGGCAGGGCGTAAGACAATGCGAAACACAAATTAATATATGCGAGGATCGGAAATAAACGATGCAAGCCTGAGAAATTATAATTTAAATGACGTGATTGGGGCTCGAGCAAACTGGCATATGAAAATATTGAGAGAGAAAAAATCAGGACTCAGCGGGGATTGAACCCCGGTCGCTGGATTACCGGTCCAGAGCTTTACCACTGTCCTACCTGAGTTCACAGTCGGTACTCGGGCAATCTCAACTTAAGTCCCCATGATAACTCTCTTATTTTTAATTTAGTTAAAATTAGTTCTGCAATATGTGTACTGTAATGTACAAAACGTTATAAAACAATAAAATCACTATGGAGAAGAAATGAGTTCTCCACGCCTACATGTAAGGGATAGGCTGAAGCATCTTGCATCTTGATCTTAAGTGGTGACTTATTTGGATAAAGGCATAACAATCATGATGATTGGCTTCAGTAATTCCTCTTGATTCTAATCTCTGATAGCCACTTCATCTTTTACTTGTACGCCTTTAACCAAGAGAGCCGTTGCTTTGGATCTTTGCATCTGTTTCAGTATACCATTTACAAGTAATTTTTTCATCTCTTCTTGCTAACGAAAGAAAGCATCACAGAAACCGTATTTCTCTTCCTATACTGATTTTACCATTTTTGAAATACTAGCTGAAGAAAATCTTCAAAGAAAATAATAACAAATAAAAACTCTATTTGTGTCAAAATGCATTTCAATGAATCAATATTTTATACTGAAAGATGGGTACATGGGAGACTGAGTTATCGGACACATGAAATTACATGTATGGTGTTGAAAAAGGTACCTTTTTCTGAAAGTATCATTTTTGGGAAAATGTCATTATTTTTGGCTAAAAACTGATTTTGAGAAAGGAAACTTTAGGACGGTGAAAAAATGCCTCTATTCACATGTTTTTAATTTTTTTCAAATCAACAAAAGGTATGTCAAGTTATTCAAAGAAATGCTTTTTAACCCTTTATATCCATACCCATTAACATGATAAAAAGCGGATTCCAACGAATGTGGTGATAGTTTAAAATAAGCCTCCATCATTATAATAGAGAGATTGCGATTTTCCAAACGTAGACGTAGGACGTACGTTAACACGTACGTTTTTACGTAGCTATGTATTGCAGTGAGGCCACATACTTTACCAACGCTCGTGTTGTGGCGCTATGTCCTATAGTCAGTCATCTGGTGATTTGTTTTGCATGAAATCAGCCCGGGGTAGTCGGTGGGGTCAGGGATCAATAAAGGGATCTTAATCCTCTCTACGTCATACATAAATTCGCCCAGTCTCATTTCCCTAATATTAAATTTAAAAAAAATGGAATTTCAGGTCGGCACAGGTGGGCCTCGAACCCACGCCGCTGCTACATACAGAATACAGAAGTCCAGCGCACTAATCCACTGGACCACATGACAGTTCGGTAGCCATATTGAATTTTAAACATATAGGCTATAGGCAACTCCAACATTGATCGGGTATAGACCACTTGACATGTGACGTCATTGCCCGGCAGTATGCGCGCGAATTATGACAATTTCCATTGTTCTTTGCCCTGCAGTGTGCGTACGCATCGTAGTTTGCTCAGGGCACGTGCATTTCAAATCGCCCACCATATTTCATATAGTACAAGAAAGCCATTGAACAGTGTAGCGGTTTGTTTGAGCATACACTGTTCTCGCCTTTGTTGATAAACATTGATTTCATATTAGCATAATGACAGTACTCATCAGTTAATACGCCGTAGAAGTGACGTAGTTAATCGGATTAACTACCATAGCAATAGATGAATACAATTTTGGCAATATCGCCCAGCACTACAACGTTCATGCGGTACCGATGCATTGAACTATAGATGTCAAAGAAATGCTAATCACTTGCACCTGTAAGATTAGTCTCTTTGAAAAGAGCGGTATTGTATTCAATCTATTATTTGATTGAAGACAGGTGATGAGTGCAACCTGCTGCAGTGCAGCGCGGTATATTCTTTAATTTTATTCATTTATTGCTATGGTAGTTAATCCGATTATGACGTCACTTCTACGGCGTATAGCCACTTGGTGAATAGATGGGCATTATCAGCTGTCAAAGAGATGTCTTATGCAGCTGCCAATCACGATAGAGGCTTAAAAACATTTTGTTATAAACCCAAAAGTGATATAAGGAAAAAACTGTGCATGTTGGTACTTGATTGCTTGGATTCTTATATGTTGAAAATCCCTTGTAGTAGTATTTTTTATGTGTAGTGTATATTGTTTATAAATTATACAGCTTTTCAATTTTGGGCATTAATGCTCTGTTGCACTGTTTTCATCAACCTATTTTATCGTAGTGCATTTCTTATGTGTATGAGCCGAAATGTCGTGGTAGATTGCAATCATGCTTTTGTTGAACTCTACTCCGCCATAACTACGGTGAAGGACACCGGTTCAAATCCTTTGTTTGGAGCCAATCAATAAAAGAATGCAGGGCCTCTATAAGTTAAGAAGTGACGTAATAATCGCAATAGATGAATACAATGTTTGATAGATCGCCCAACCATGCCAACACAAGCAGATTGCACTTATCACCTGTGTATGTCTGCAAACATAGATTGAATACAATACAGCTCTTTTCAAAAATACTAATCTTATAGGTGCGAGTGAACCGTTGCCTTGCCAGAGGTCTATACTTTGAATTTGTGTGTAAATAAATAAATAAATAAATAAATAAATAAATAAATAAATAAATAAATAAATAAATAAATAAATAAATAAATAAATAAATAAATAAATAAATAACCGATCAGGAATTGTGCATATTTGAACGTGTTCCTAATGTTCCTAAAATATCTGAGCCAAACTTTCCTTGCCCTCCCCACCCAACTTTCGACCTGCAAAAAATGCTTGCCCCCCTTTGACCTGCCAACCAATCTTTGACCCCACCCCTATAATACTTCACCACCTCGGGGATACACAAAGTTATTGCACCACCCCTCAGCTGTACAAAAAACACATGATATTTTGACTATAACATTCGTAGAGAAACACTCGTTCTCTACGTTTACTTTACCTAGACTCGAGGTAAAATCAGCCTATTTCCACGTGGAACCATGGTGGAACGTACGTTTTAATGCTACGTTGAGTCCAAAATGTCAAATCGCAAGGTAATTTTTTTATACGCAAAGTATCACACACATTTCAATAGACAATCTCTGCGTATGAATATTGCGTTTAAATTTAGTCCATTTTTAACACATCGCTGTACCTTTATTATAATGATTTGTTACAAACAAAAAGGATCATAATAATAATTAGACTTTCCTTCGTATGTTCATTATCCTTTCTGTCTTTAACATATTGTGAAATGGACAAATTTTGTGCATTTTCAACGATGTATCTACGTCGATTTCGCACGTGGAATATCTTCAAAAATAGCTAAATACGTGACCTCGCTTCGATACAGGAGAGTGGTTTTGAATAGATCAACGTACGTCCGATGTCTACGTTTGGAAATCGCAACCTCTCTAGTATGTGTGCGATCAATCGTATAAGAGCAGAAGTTGCGATTTCACATTTTGAACTCAAACCGCGGGCATAACGCCAACAAGATGGGCAAATTATACTAATTTGTACCACATGCCGCGGTTTAATGCAACCCCACGAAAAAGTATAATTTTGATAATAACTTCATTATATAGCACGTATAGTGGCTCTTAATCTACGAAATATCGAAATTTTTAGGTTCTTTGCATCCATAATATTCAGGAAGCTCTGAACTCTAATAAACGACACGTTAGCACTGGTTTAAAGTCAAATCAAAAGCATGCTGAATTAATTAAGCCCTAGATCGGTAAATAATTGAATATATGAATACAAAAGCCACCTAAGTCCATACTTTGGCCAAATTGAGTTAAGCATGGGAAATTGTTGCTATACATAGGCCTGTCATATGCATGAAAGAACAACTCAAATTCATTCTCTGTGTCTATTGGGCATGTGAAAAATAGCATGTATGAAAGAATCACCCAATTCCATGATTTGAGTCTTGTAACACATTGATTGAAATCCAGTATGTATAAAAGTCCACTTGTAACACATTCATTGCTAGAGAGTGACTTTTGAACAAAAATGGGTTTAATAAAGGAAAGTGTGTGGTTTATATTACATGGCAGAATGCTTATCAACATTATACATACCTGTGTGCTTTATTTTGTATTATCTTACTAGTGGTAATCTCATTCTAACATTGTTGTCTTTGTATATGATTCAAAAACCACTTAAGTCCAAAATTTAAAATGAACCCCACGAAGTCCCTGAAATGCTAATCGTCATACCTAATACAGGTTAATCCACTCATTTGCACGTAAAACTTACCATATTGACCAGGTAAATCTAACTGAAGGAATTAAAATGATACACGGGTTTTTCTCTCAAAATAACTTTGCATGGACTTAGGTGGCTTTTGTATTCATGTATTCAATTGATACATGAATAATACATGAATATAAAACCCACTCAAGTCCAAGTGATTTTAAGAAAACTAAAAAAATCTGTGTATCATTCCTTCAGATAGATTTACCTGGTAAATAGGGCAAATTTTACAAGCATAAATGGGTTACACTGTATTATGTATGACGATTGGCATTTCGGGGACTTCGTTAAGGGTCATTTTGTATGTCGAACTTGGGTGGTTTTTTTAATCACATAGTAAGTGTATTCTTTACCCTTTGCCCTCAGTCTTTTTTTTTATTCTGTTCCCATTCAGCTTAATTACAGAGGCAATTATTACATGCCATTTAGAACATTTGTGCTCCCTCGGGGCTTATATATTGGCACAGCTTATAGTGGGTATAAATAAAGTTGGTTAACTGTTATACTGTCTTTTTCTTCGCCATAAAATATTTTTATAAACATCTCCATACCAATAGCTGATATTCGGTGCTGTATTTGCCATTCTGGCTTTATTGACTTGTGCTTCACTTCTATCACAGCCCAGGACAGATTCAAAATATTCACCGAGAACAGGAGTACTCTGTCCAGATCCACAAGCTACATCAACAGCCGATAGGAATGGGACTTTCTTCTGAAAACAAAACAAAATATGGCCCAACTAAGTGTTACTATTAGCCTACACAGGAAATCGGGTTGCAGGACGGAGCCCAGCTAAGCGTTACTATTAGCCGGGTTGATGATTTATGTAAAATTGTTGAAATTTATCCCCTTCGGACATGAAGGAAGATGGTTCGATCAAAACAATATATTTTTATGCTTATTATAACTATTTTGGATAGTGATTTGCGAAAAAAACTGAGCATCCCATTTAAGATCTTGCTGTATGAAGATGCCCAGGACTTTGGCAGATGAAACAAAAGAAAGCAACGAATGGCCTATCTTCGGAATGGGATGAGAAGGTGGGTTTCTCATGAAACAGATTTGAATGGCTTGACATTTGTCAGGGTTAAGTTTCAGGTGGTTACTTACAGACCAGTCCAGGAAATCATCAAGATCAGACTGAAGGTTGCCTTTCTCACTACACGCACGGTTCTCAACGAATGTGAGATCGTCGACATATATCCAGTAGTGAGAACTGCAACCTTGAGCAGCGTCGTTGATGACAGCCTGGAAAATGATGGGACCAAGTTTGGTACCTTGCGGAACACCAGCACAAGGGGGATAAGCAGAGGTGGTTTGGTTATATCTCACACACTGAGTGCGATTATTGAGGAAACTGCAAACCCAAGGAACGATAGCCGCCAGGACCCCCAAAGCAATCAACTTTTCAACAGCTATATTGTGATTTACAAGGTCAAATGCCTTGGAGAAGTCCGTGAGGACTACCGTTCCTACATTGTTGCGTTTGTCTGAACCTTGGAAATGTGTGTGCACAAGATTGATTCGCCGCGTCCAGTCACATATTGTCTGTTAGTTTCAGATCGGAATATAACTGGCATCTTGTATTTTTTGGGACATTTATCAAGGTAATTCCTACTCTCAACATTGTAAATAATATCTTTAAAGGCCGATATCTCAATTTCCAATTTTATAATACCATAACTTACTAACTCAATATCTTCACTTAGGAATATCTGATTTCATTGGGGAATGCGGCATTGTGGAGCATAATATCTCTATTTAAGATATGTAAAATAGGACATAAGACAGATAGCAGCAAGCTTTTCCAACTTGCTGTTTATTAAGTTTTAAAAATGACCTCTTAAGTGCAATATCAGATATTTATTTAGTAGGGTTGGCCACGGTCAAAAATTTTTTTTTCTTGCTGAGGTGAAAGGACTTTGGTTGGAGGTTACAAAAATGTATTTCGAAAATTCAGCTGAAGTCCGTTGCCATGGCAACGGCCCGATTTGTGTTTTTTACAACTTTCGCCTATTTTGGAGCTAAAAAAGTGAAAATTGCCCTTAAAAGGACGCCTTGTTGCCTTAATATACAAGTTGGTATTTAAAAATAAATTATATCATAAAAAAGCCTTATCCTTGTTCTATTTACAAACGAAGTTGTGTTTGGAGATTTGTTTTTTAAATATCGATTTCGGCCCTGGCAACACTGCAAGTTTTTCAAATTTGAAAAATGCCATGTTTTACCGATTTTGGCGATACGAAAAATTAACTTTCGCTCTCACCTAGGATTTTGTCGTTATGGTTATTGGTAGAACATACCTTGCCCCCAACATATATAATAAGAACAGCTTGGGGAAATTTATTTCTCTAAGGAAGGTGTTGCCAGAAAAACATACATTTTGTAAAAATTCAAAATTCTCATAAAAGGAACATTTGCTGCAATTTGCCTAGATTTAGCACATGTGATGTAATGAGTCATTTTATCATCATGGTCAACGATTCTGAATGTTTGGAAACAATAAATGAAGTTTAATTTTAATGCGGTGTTGCCAGATGCCCAAAATTATGAAAGCTACATTACGCAAAATAGCCCAAATAGGTCAAGTTTTCATGTATGAATCTAGTCAATCCAGTCAAATCACAGTCTATTATTATAAATCATTTTATCATAATTTTCACCTGTTTTGAATGTTTGCAAACAAAAAAGTTCATCATACAGTGTTGCCAGATGCCAAAAAGTAGAAAAGGTACAATTCTGGTTTACCCTGTGCACCCTGTGTTTTCAATACCATTTTTGGTTTACCGTGCGCACACTATTTTCATAAAAGGACATTTTTTCCAATTTGCCCCGAATTTAGTACATGTGATGTAATGAATTGTATGTAGAGTCACATTATCACCATGGACAACTATTCTCTATGTTTCGAAACTTTAACTTGCAGTGTTGCGAGATGCCTAAACTATGAAAAATAGGACAAGGACATGATAAACAATTTCTTTGATGATGTATCTAAAATACAATTAAATTGTTGCCAGTGGTCCGAAATCGATATTTTAAAAATGAATCTCTAAACACAACTTCGTTTGTAGATAGAACATGGATAGGGCTTTTTATGATACAATTTATTTTTAAATACCAACTTGTATATTAAGGCAACGAGGCGCCCTTTTAAGGGCAATTCTCACTTTTTTAGCTCCAAAATAGGCAAAATTGTACAAAAACACAAATCGGGCCGTTGCCACTTCAGCTGAATTTTCGAAATGCATTTTTGTAACCTTCAACCAAAGTCCTTTCACCTCAGCAAGAAAAAAAATTTTGACCGTGGCCAACCCTACTAAATAAATATCTGATATTGCACTTAAATACTGCAAACCTTTGTCCGTATAAGTTTCACGGTCATTGGTTTTAGGAACAATAACATAAAATCTGTTTATTATATATATATTGTTATAATAATCCAATATGGGATTCAATGACCCATTGAGATCGCGTGAGATATGTCTCACGACCTTAAGGTGGTACTCTACACACCTTGATAAATTTGTGACTAGCGGCATTTTCTCAAAAAATAATAACACACTGGTAACAAAAGTTATGTATATTAGAGAGGCAAGTTTATACACTGGAATTTCAGTGACTCAAGACAAGCAGTACGTTATTTATGATAAGAAAAGAGGTACCGCTAGAATGTACCTCATTTCTTAACATACATAATGAACCACTTGCCTTGAATCACTGAAATTTCAGTAAAGTAATTATCAAGTACTGATAAAACTAAGTTTATGATTTTTGGAACTAATCATATGCTCAATCATTACGATGACATAACTCTCACATTTTGTGACAAATTTATTGAAAGAGTTGATGTTTTTAAATATCTTGGTATTAAGTTTGTCTTTAAGATGTCTTGGTCATCACATTATGTATCTGGAAATATTTCCAAGAAAATTGGTATTGTAAAACATGCAAAGTATTTCCTTCCTCATAAAACCTTAGTTATGCTCTCTAAAGCACTTGTAATTTCCCATTTTGACTATGCCAGCAGTGATATTAGAACACCAGTAGTTGATATGTTAAATTCTTTATATTGGATTAAACTTTACGGTAAATGGTCTAATCACATGATTATTCTTACTTTTAAATGTATCAAAAAAAGATGTGTCCTCAATATTTATGTAATCAGTTTGACTTTGTTCATAATGCTCATGGTCATTCTTCAAACACATTGATTGTGCCCAAATACAATTCTAATAGTGGTAAACGTACATTTATTATAAGAGCTGCAATAATTGTTTTTGTTATTGTAGATATTAGATATTCTGTAAATCTTATAAATATCATTTTACTTTATACATGAGGGTTTGCTTGGAAAGCAGTGAAGTAATTTAAACCCCTCTATAAAGATTTCACAAATTAAAATTCGTGCGAGATTCAAATTGAGTGTTTGAGAATTATCGCAGTATACTAACCCAAACCGAATAAGGGATCACCCTTTAATGTTAAGCTTAGGCACTGTTACGTTCGTGCCTGGCCAAATTTGTTATAGAATAAGACCAGTTGTCATAATGTTGTCAAAATAATGATCACATGGTGGAAGACATCATATCGAAACGTTTATCTGAATACATGCATGATGGGTGCATGTGAAGAACTGATAGGTTTTAATGAAACATACCTTTTCTTTCAGGAATTCCAGAATTTTATTTATAACTGCAGGATTAGATTTAGGTCTGTATTTCCTGTATAAAGCAGCGTGGCTGAGTCTGGTAAATAACGACGACATTGTGGTCACTGGGCAGAATACTGTGGTATACTTGCTAAGCAGTGAATTATAAAACAGTACATTAATTCAATAGGCCACCACTTGAAACAAGAGTTTAATTGCGACAAACAAACAAAATTATTGAGCGACGCAAGTCCCCAGTTAGTCCTGGGTCAGGATAGTGATAGTATATGATAGAGACAGCGCGGCACTGCATGCTGCATATATATCGCCTTCTGCAACTATAGACGAATCCAATTTCACACATTCCTACACATCAATAGCAGCCATTAGCTGGGTCCTCGTCGGCTCCATCTCACCTAAAATGTGAAATGATGCGGCCTTGGAGGGTATTTTAAACTGCATTCTATCACCCGTGTTACACATAGACAAAAGAATGATGACAGTTTACAACACAAAAGAATCTAACATCCAATTTTAAGCGGATTTAATCCACCCAATTGGGCACTCACAACACCAGTTTGGTGCATGCGGGGACCCAATAATGGCCGACCAAATCCTGGCCATGACTTGGCTCGTTGGATTCGTCTATAGTAGGAACCCGGGAGTAGAAATTCCAATTGAATGAAGCAGAGGCTATTTTAACGTGCCGCCTGGCACGTTCGTGCAGCGAGATTAAAAATCCGTGCAGTGACAATTAAAGATCCGTGCTTGAAATATGCAGGTGAGATGCTTAGTACTAGGTATGTCACAGTGGCTGTACAATAATTCTGCTACACTGTGCATGCAAGCATAACAGTGAATTGAAAAGGGCGCGCTTCAAATTTGGCCAATTTTAGAAAACATCCAAGTCGATAAATGAATTTCCTCATATGCTTCATTTATCCAAATTGTTTAAATTTTTAATATTTGGTGTGTGAAGCCTTTCCGAGGCTAACATCGGGTCCTCAAAAATTAAAAATTGTTTTGTTTAAGAGCTACTGCCTGTTTTTATGGATTTTTGAAGATCGCTCATAAATCAGTAAATATAGGCCTATTGAAGTAAAGGGACCTACCACCATTTAGCTGCAATACTAATCTTTCTTAGCATGTAAATTATTTCCGTTGACAACGAATGAAACCCTTGCCTAAAACTAGTTGAAGCAAAACATTAATCAATGATATTTTAGGGAGTAATTTTCTAAACCACAATAGCTCTAAGCCATTGTGTGTGTCCAAGGCCATACTATTTTTGTATACACGGTGCAGTAGAATGGCTGTTCCTTTTACCGATTGTCCTCCCATGTTAATCCAGATGACAAAATGTTAATTTAAAGTCTCATTGCAACTGAATTTTTATTTTTACTTTTCGGACTTGGCTTTGAGTAATGGTGACACATACCATATTTACAGTAAAATGAAAATTATATTCCAGACACCGTCAAAATGTCAAACTTTTTATTTTTTTGTATTGTTTTTAAATAATTAACTGCAGTTCATTTATTCAACCTCATAACAGGATCATACTTAAAAAATTTATGATGAATGAACAGACGTTCATTAAATATTGAAAAAAAACCAAATTTACTCATGCCTAATTTGCATAATAATATCATAAATACATAATTAGCTGTAATTACCTAATTTGCATAATTAATTACTTTTTGTGTATTTTTGGTTATCAATTGAAAGAACTTTGTATACATATGTGTGGAAAAAAACCCGCACCTTTATGTACGGTTTTCTATTTGCATCAATTTTGCATATTAATTAGCTGAACTTTAATTTGTCTGCAGATTGGCCGAAATTGCTAAAATAGTATATTTGGTTAATTGCTTGTGAAAGCTAAAAAACGAGTTGCTTGTGAAAGCTAAAAACGAGTTGCTTGTGAAAGCTAAAAGCTCTATTTCTATTGGCTGGCGTTGTCACAATACGCAATGAGCCTTTCATCATGCAGTTATTGTTAACTACATGTATGCACACAACACAGGGGCACTCACAATAGGCAATTGAGCCCTACTGGTAGCGCTGTGTTGTGGCTATTGGGGACGAACTAGTTAGTATCATATATCAAAAAGTATATAAGCTATGATTTTAGTACTTTCTCTATGTTTCAATTACTTATTCTTTTGCAAATATCTGAATCTTCAACCCGATACAAGCTTTAATAACGGGGGAACATACATTTTTATTAAAAAGAAATCCTACCATCTATCCAAACTGCCGTGTTATTCCAATGCACATTTTACAATTTTTGATCGTCTTTTGAAGATTGGTGTCATAAAACCGTCATAGGTACAAATTTAGTACTCTCTCTCAATCAATTATGGCTTATTCTCTACATGTCAATCTTTAAATAATTGGCATAGTCCTTATAATAACGGTACTCCGCCTTGATGAGTAAATGACAGCAAACAGCTGCAAACCAGTGAAAAATATCCCAAAACTTGGTCAGTGGAGCTCAGTTGGTACATGTCAATAGAGTCATTATCGATTGGATTAGTCGTCCGTAGCAGACAATTCGGTCGCTCATTGGATCAATATTATCAGGTGGTAATAAATTTGCATTGGACAATAGATTACTATATAATGGTTTAGTACTGCATATATCGGTTTAATCTTCAATAAGCGGGTTTATGGCTGGAAAGGTCACGGGTGAATTCGCCGTGGACGTAAGTGCACTATGTTGGCTTGCTATAACGGTCTATTCTTAACATACGTTGTTTGCTCTTAGAATATATCAAGTCAAGAGTTTGTCTTTTCTCATCTTCTCTGGTCAAACTAATATCATGAATAGTGGCAAGGTTCGTAAAGGGAGGGAGAATTAAGTATATTTTGCTTTATATTTATCGGAATTAATTCCAGTTCACTGCATATCTAACAACACAGGTAACTAAGAATCGAATATAAATTTTACTATTGTTACACTACAGATCATAAAAGCGTTTATGAAAAACAAGTACAGCAAGAAACTTATGGAAACTCCAGTTCAAAGAACATCTTATGACACAATTAAAAAGTAGCTACAAAAATAAATATCAATTTTACTATTGCTACACTACGGATAAAAGCTTTTAGAATTTTATTCCGTCTATATTAAAAGCAAGTACAAAAACCGTAAGTTTGACCTTACATTGTCTGAAATTTAGTTCAGTTCAGAGCACATCTTACGGCGCTATAAAAAGAATTAAATATAATTTCGCTATTGTTAATTTTTTGGTTACCCTACAGATGAAGCTTTTAGAGCTTGGTTCCTTCTTTAGTGAAAAAACTTGCTGAATTAAGTGATCAGATAGCAACGTTTGCACATTATTTTTTGTGGGACATGAAAACATATCAGACACATCAAATTGCATTCTGAATATGAGGAATGACCTGATGATATTAAATATTTTAGATGTTTTGACATTTTCGAAATAATACAAATTTCACGTATGTCAAATAATTAAAAATTGACATTTTTGACAATAAGAGTCCTCATAGTAAACTTAATAAATCTAATGATGTGTACTTAAAGTGTATGTAGCTGGGAGGAGCAGCCGTCTATCATTTTAAAATATTTTATTTTTAACCTTTCGTATTGCAGATATACATTATTTTTCCAAAGAGTCAAAAAATGAAGGAGAAAGGTGCCCCTCTGACAAAAAATGATAGAGAAAATCGAGAAGATAAAGAACAAGAAAAGGGACAAGGAACCTATTTCCCACCAAAATTTACACCGATCATGGGGCAAAATTGTGTCCTTTTTTAGAAGCTCAAACACTTTACACAGTCTCTAAAAACCGCTATATTAAAGTAATACCGGGTAAAATGGAAAATTTTATTTTGCCCCATTTAATCAACCACCACGCACCACCACAACAACCAAGAAAGTTGCCTAGTCCTTTGGCTACATTGCATGTTTGTGTTATGGATACAAAGAAGTGTCAAATTTGGCTTCTGGTTTGGACACCGGTACACCATTAACTTTTGTTTAGAGCGCTAATAATGCGAAAATGGTGCACCAAAACTTTTTTTAATGATTAACATATTTAGTAATTCTTTAGCAGTCACTACCCTCCAACTTTAGCTAGATCTGCGCTTTGCTAATAAAAAAAACTTTCCATTTACCGGCGTGCAGTGACTTTTCATCCCTAAAATAGCCCCTGAATGAACGCAGCTTTCAACACTGAGCTGTACTCGATCCAACCGCGGTCGTATATCGCGTATTTCAAACTACAACGCGAAAGCACGACCTTGGATACAATGATAACCAATCACGAGTGCGTTGGCCTGTTTGGATTCACTTCCGCATTACTCACGCACACTATAAATTATATTATTACGTTTAATAAATAAATAAATACAGCCATGGCAAGTTAGAGAACAGGGAATCGGAGCCAGAGGGCAGTATATCAAGAAATATTTAACGGATATATACACCAATCCGAGAAGCGTTTACTGTATTTGGCCCTCTATTGACGGCAACACAGATGTACCAGAGCGGAGATTTAATTCGTAATTCAATACTCATGATTGTGTATTGAATATCACTGTTGTGTACAATTCCCGGGTACAATTCTGTATAGCACACAATAAATAATGGATGGAACCCCCGACCTCGGGACACCGCAGTTTTACATCGGGGACACCGCAGTAATGGCGAAGTCGGATAGGTGTATAGCCTGTCTCAAAAAAAATTGTGCAAGTGAAAAGCGCCCTCTTTGGCAATTAGAAAATACCGTTGTGATATATTGCTTACATCAACGTCAAAGGCGTAGTCTTAGCTCTCAGATGCCGTTTGTTGTGTTAAATTTGCTTGTTTTAATCTCGAGATATGTTTAGTTAACAACGAAAGGGTAAAATCACAATTGTGCCACTTTTACTAGGGGAGGTCAGGAGGGCTGTACAAGTTTAGAACTGTTCTAAACTTGTCCGACGGCGAACCCGCTAAAAAAACCACTAATTGTAAAACAATGAGCAAATTGTAAAAATGAAAATATAATATAAATTAAATTAAATTAAATTAAATAGGATAACCCGTACCATATTTTAATATTTCAGAGACATGGCCAAGTTGATAGCTCCATTGATAACAGTGAGTTTCATATTCCGGGTTATGTTTGTGAACGTAAGGATAGAAACAGACACGGTGGGGTGTAGCTGCATTCATCAAGAACGATTTGAAATATACAAGAAGGTATGATTTAGAAAAAAGATCAGAGTGAGTCTATTTGGTTTAAAGTTAAGCATGCTCATAAGAAAGCAATAATGTTAGGATGCCTCTACCGACCAAAAAAGATGATTTCTCTTTCTTTTCTTTTTTTATTTATTATCATAAAAAAATGGATGATGGTTTAATTGATGGAAATAAAGAAATCGTTCGTTTAGGCGATTTAAATTGTGACTTTCTTAAAAAAAGATATTGCGACAAAACACATGCATGATTTCATGGAATTATATAATTTCTCTCAATTGGTCAAGAAACCCACTAGAATATTCGTCAACAGATGACAACATAATTCAATGTTTATTGCAAGGCGATTGTAGTAAATCTGTTGAAAACAGCCTATTCATGCACAATATGTGACCAACATGTAGGTTTTAAAAGTCAAAACCCTGGTCGAGTGATCCTTTCTATATTTTTCAAATTGTATCTCATTAAATGAAAGAACACACTTATATTGTCCATGTACTAAATTAGATTCATTTCAATGAGCAATGGCCAAATCTCTTTAAATTGTAAATTTTGTGCGAACAGTTTTCGCCTCTTTTTGTCATACGGTTGTAAAGTCAATGAACAATGACTTTGCTTAAAGGGCATATATATTGATCGGAGAACATCATATCATTGGCAAGCTAATATTATGAGGACAATGAAAATGACTCCTTTTTTGAGAAAATAAGTCGTTTAAAATTGATATTCCGAAAAACCAACTGTAAGCGGTGAGTTCCCTCGAACGAGACAGATTTGACCTAGAAACTACAGTGACGTATAAATATGAACATGACCAGCTTTGAAAGAATGGACTGTCTACGCTCTCAATGCACAGAACGTATACTGTTTTTGTTATGAGAAAAAAATTCTGAATCAAGTATTACAAATTTAATGGTTTTTACACATAATAGATAAAATCAGGCCGCTTCATTAATTATATCAGTAAATTGTGATATTACAATCTATATGTATATGAACTTGATGCGAAATACTTGGACTAAAAAGACCAATGTTCAATAAAAATTCCCTTTAAAAGGGAAAGCCAGCTTCAATGTAGAAGAGGTCTTGTAATTAGTTTGGGTGGAAGGCATTTTTAGGATCACGCTTTTTTAGGATTCATCATGTTTCATGACAGTCCACCAAACCATCAATGATGAGAACATGCACACAGAAACAGCAAACTTTTTGTCTTTTCTGCCTTTTACTCTTAGCTCATATAATTTAGTTTTTTGGTTCATTTTACATTAATTCGCAATGTATAGTTTACTATAGCACATTATAAAATGTATAAAGACTAATTACTCACTCCAACAATCTTATCTTTTTAACTTTTTAAATGTGTTGATTGTTAGTCCGATACTCCGGCGAAGCTATGAAAATGGCATCTTACCTACTCCATTCTATAGTCTGCACTGTGTGTTTTCTCTTCAATCATTTTGTTGAATACCATAATAATTATTTAATAATCAACATGATAAAATAAAAAAAGTTGGATTCACTTTAGTTATATTTCATTTTATTTATTGATAAAATAATACAATAGGCCTAATTCATTTGTTTACCTACCTATTTATAATACATGTCAAATGGGGGTATATTGTTCAATAGGCCTACATGTAGGCTATAAATTATGCCCATATCATAGATAGGCCCTGAAATAGCATCGCATTTTTCCCATTGAAAAGACAAAACTGATGTTTAAGATATCAATTATTTCATTCATGACATTTTAAAATCATTTTATCCATAAAACGATACCATAGGACTTTTTTACTTTGACCATCAAGGTTTTAATTCTGTTATCAATACACTCACATATCATGCTGATGTTGGTCTCCAGGAGGTCTGCAAATGTAAATCTAAGAACGCCTGATAACAAGGATACTATAATTTTCTTTCGTTGAAATGCTGTGGTAACTATTATAGGCCTGGCATATAACTTTTAATGTCATATTTCCTTCAAACCATAACTTTTGAAATTCTCACTCGTTTTCATTCGTTGAAACGGCAAAACATACTTTCTTTTTCTTACAAATCAAATAGTAGGCCTTACATTATATTTTCACCATAAAAAGGTCCGCAAAGTAATTCAAACCAATGCTAGTAGGACCCCTACCCTGTAATCTCTTTAGCAAACAAAGACGATCTCCGAATTAAATAGCCAGCTCTTAGCTGGCGAAAACCAACTGCAAGCGGTGAGTTCCCACGAACGAGACAGATTTGACCTAGAAAAAAACATTTTAGATCAATTTCACCGTACGACCAGAATTTAAGTATGATATATCAATATTGTATTTATTATGCACATAACCAATGTCCAAGGCCCGGGAACTAAACTAAACTATATTCCCAATTTACATACATCAACGCACATCGAAAGAGCTCTCCGAGAGCTTAT
The DNA here is from genome assembly GCF_039555335.1 of Amphiura filiformis. Taxonomy (NCBI): domain Eukaryota; kingdom Metazoa; phylum Echinodermata; class Ophiuroidea; order Amphilepidida; family Amphiuridae; genus Amphiura; species Amphiura filiformis. Next base: position 4,782,160 of record NC_092640.1, read on the forward strand.
GTGTATGTACTGCTCGTGAAGTGTTCATAAATGTACGTCATCAGCCTGCTGCATTGGAAATCAATTTCGCTTCGAACGCTAAAAAGTCCGTACAAGCCAGCATTTTAAATTGCAAAGAGTGTCAACTTGTAATGTAATGTAATAATTATTCTCTTGTTTTTGCAATAGATATGCCCTTTAAAGAGCGCTTACAAATTGATATGTTACTAGTACCACTTTCTGAATGATTCTTACTATTGTCTGTCCAAATAACTTAGACACCCGGTTTTTGGGATATATTTCGAAAAGTTTTTACTTTGGCAAAAAGTCATGAAAGAAAAGTTGCTAAACAAGGTCAGACCTAACAGAAATTATTAGTAAAGCGATGAAAAAATATTCTCCCTTATCTACTTTTATTCAATTTTGATCGATTTACAGCAAGATATCTGGGTCCAGCCGAATATTCCTAATGACTTGAAACTTTTGATGGGATAATCTATTTACAGTAAGGGGTGTTTGAACATTGTAATCATGCATATTGGTCAGTGATGCCACCTTTTTTCTTTGATCCTTTTACAAATTCACAATAATGGCGGTCTACTCAAATCCATTCAACAAAAGCATGTTTGCAATCTACCGCGAGAGGTCGTCTCACACGCATAACAAATACACTATGATCAATAGGTTGATGACAATATTTGATTGAATGGACTGCACTGTGCCATGATTTCGGTGAAGGACACCGGTTCAAATCCTTTGTTTGGAGCCAATCAATAATTTCAGTTGGTGCATTATAACAAATGATAGGGCAAGTTACTATGCGTCTAGAGTGTATTGTGAATTATACTCTTCACCAATAACATCAAAACATTCATAGGGCATACAATTTGTATTTTCTTGGAATTCAGCATCGAAGTGGTTACGTAATTCTCTTGGTTACCGGATCACGCTACTTTGGTATGCCTTCGAGTGCCATATACTTTATGTGGTGATCATTTCGATCGTGGTTCATTACTCTAGCGCGTGATCCCGTTGACATAGTAACATTACGTAACTTCGATACTGAATTGGGCCAAGCCAAAAGCATGCACAAAACAAGATTCAAATACCGCGCCGAATTGTTGTAATTGGTTGAGGGACAGTTGGGATCACTGAGTTTTATACACTAAGAATAAATATGCCAATTAGAAACACTGTCTGCATTTTATGAACCGAATTATATTTTTCATTTTTATAATATGTTTTTGGTGAGGAGTATAATTAATTTACTATTCATCCATTCACTATCCAAAATCACAATACCTACAAATCTGTATAATGAGACCTTCCAAAATAATGGTACCCAACTTCTACCGGATTATTTTTAAAGTGTTGAGAAAAACCTTTCAATTTCAATAGAATTTCTGGTAAACTCTCACTTAATGCTTTGGAAACACAAAAATCCCGTTAGGTCTCAGCGAATGTTAACACTTTTCTTTCATGACTTTCTTTGAAAGTGGATATTTTTTCAAATAAGTAACAAAAACTGGGTGTCTAAGTTAATTGGACAGACAATAGTACCTCTTTCTGAATGATTCTTACTAGTGCCAGGGCTGTCAACTTTTTGGAATTGCTTGGCGTGAGACAGAAGCGTACCGGGATTTGCTGACTCCAATGTTCATGATCACTGAGCCACGTCGCTTGAGAATGTGAAAAGCGGAGGGGGGGGGTTGGAGCAACCAATTATTCATGACGATGCGTGAGATTTTACTCAGTTTCCAGCTTTTTGCGTGAGATTTATTACCTAGGCGTGAGATTATACTACCTTGGCGTGAGACCGTGAGAAAGTGACCCAATGCGTGAGACTCACGGCCAATGCGTGAGAGTTGACAGCCCTGCTAGTGCCTCCTTCTGAATGATTCGTACTAGCCCGGCTAACTAGTACCTCCTTAGGAATATTTCTTAATCATTCATACCCAATCAAGATATAAAAGAAAACATTAAAACAACAAGCATAATTCACGTTCACAACACACCACGCATGTTATTTTGGAACACGGTCTGTCAATTTTCTGTAAAAAAAAAGCCCTTTTAAAAACCCGACGCGTAGGGCCATGTGCTATGATAGCTTTTACCACGCGGATGGATGAGTAAAAACCACTCCTTTTTGGCAAATTAAAAGCCTTCAAGTTGTTTCAATAATTCGTGCTTGGTCAAACAGTTGAGTCAGTCAACAAGGACGGGAGATGTTTTATGTTAATTAAGTCTGGAACGAATGGAATCAAGCCGGCGGCGGAGAAGACACAATTTGCGATATTGTCATCTTTTCAACGATCGCCATCACACTTAACTACACTTTCCGACGCATAAAAATAGTATATTACTCTATCAACGTATAGCTCTTGCACAATTGTACAAGTTGAGTCCAAACTACATGTACATAGAGTGAGCTGATTTAAGCTATTTGATGCTGCGGTATTTGTAGAGTAGGAGATACAATGTTCTCTGTCGGTACAAGTGTGTTTCTCATAGCATTCTGGTCGGGAATGACCACAAGTAACGGCGAAGCATCTAATTCATCTGAACCAGATGGAGACACCAAGATACCACTGTATATAGGGGGTTTACTCCCATTCAGCGGCGGGTGGGATGCAAGTGGATTGGTGCCAGGGATAGATTTAGCTTTACAACAAGTCAACGCAAGAGATGATTTGCTGTCTGAATATGACCTCAGGATTGTATGGAATGACACCAAGGTAAGACCTATACAGCTCGTAATCGGCGGGCTTTATAACATCGCGGATTAATATCAATATATTTTATTTCGAGAAATGTTTTGTGACAACTCGCCAAAAGTATCATAAATTATTATTTAAGTCCTATACTTTGTCTATACTTTATTTAATACGCACAATATAGACCAGACAGGGCAATAAAAACACACTTAACGTGGGTCTGCTTTTGGGGTAGTGGTAAAAGCGAAAAGCCTAACAATTCCCGCCGATTACGAGCTGATCAAACTATAAGTAATTTCTTAGACGTGAACATTTTAGCGACACATTAATTTTCGCGCTCAACGCATCTACCATGAAAGCAAAACCGCGCGAATGTATGTATTAGATTATGAAGTATATATTTCAAAATCGGCAAAGGGTGAACAAATTAACATTTTCAACGAATGAAAATAATACTTTTATTACAGTAACAGGCCATGCCAAAAAGGTCGGGTTGGTGTAGTCTGAACCTTCTTTTAAATATAAAGAACAGAATTACACACAATATCAAAATACAGACATTGTGCAATTCATGATACTGACTTGTGTCCACCAATGATTGTACAGTTGTACACACCTTTACAATCACGATACACACCCCTACGTGATCGAACCTCATTTATACACAACCCCACAACTGGGACGTGTAACCGTTAATCGTCCGTGGACAGTGTCATAAATTTTGGTGTAATCGCAAGTAAATTTGATGCTTTTAAAACGATACTATCGGTAAAACTTCCTAATTTATGTTTCTAAGTTTCAATAATTGGGATATTTATCATTTCATGGAAGCAAAGGAGCCCAAACTAGCACCAGCACCAATCTTTCATAAGACCTTGCAGTTAAGTACAATAGTTCACGTGTACATTTTCAGCATATTATTGAATTAGTTATTTTGACCATGAAGTACACAACTTTCTATTATTCTCCAACTGAAGTGAACAACTTGAGTGTACAATAAGGTGAAATTATGTGTATTCTTCCAACATTCAAATGACAATACCTATCAAATGCAATGACGTATCTCCACCAAATTGGGTTAGGGAGTTGTGCACATTATCATTGTAATAACATTTCAAACCCAATTGAATTTGAATTTTTAATTTTTTTAAAGTGGCAAATGATTCGAGAACAACTATTTTGATACATGCTCATGGTAATTCACTCAAATTCATGACGTTTTTATTCAATAGAGCAGCTGATTTTGGCAATTGAAAAACCAACAAAGGAAATCGCCTGAACACCGAATATGTAATCGAATGGTATTATTTTTAAATTGAAATACGATCGGAAAAATGGTCTTTCAATTTCACGCGAAATTTAATGACCGGAACATTAATTTCATTGCAAAGAGTATAAATTGGCTGGGAAAACCGAATAATTGATGTTTGCAGTCCTGTGGTTCTGCATGTGTTTGGCGTAAATTAATAACGTCCAATTATTTACATTTTTATTGAATTCTGGTTGTTTTTTAATGATATCAGTGTAGTCCGGGCTTAAGTAGCCGAGTATTCTTCGATCAAATATACCGAGAACCACCGAAGATAATGATTTTAGGAGGAGGCTGTTCCGTTGGCTCCGAGGCTATCGCTGGTACTGCACACTACTGGAATCTGATATCAGTAAGTCAGAGTATCATAGAGAATTAAAAAACACACATCGTCGTGATTAAAATAGCACTTTAGGGGAGTGAACGTGGAGATTGTACGGGATTTTTACGGGATCAGTAATTGCGGTCTTACCTTTGTATAAGTATCACGAAATGTTTGTATCTCTAATTTTCAAACCTCATCCTAAACCTTAAAACCAAAGCTTAGAATTCGTGATAATGCTTACATGAAGCTAGAACCGAAATGGTCGCACCGTATTTTGCTTATTTGTAGGGTGTTTGTATCATTTTGGTAAGGGGCCCAGTTGATACACAGCCATGCCTTTGAGCGAATTCTGCCCCGGCGCGTAAAAACACAGCATAAACATATAAACAACAAAACAGAATACTATCTTTGCACTTTGAGATGATTTTGAATAAATTTACTGCCAAACTGCAACACCTATACTAAATAACGCAGCAGATAATTCTATTTGTTCCATCCCTGAGCCAAATACATGAAATACATGGTGGTTTGGATGGGAATAAAGTATGACCTAACGGTGTTTGCACTCAAATATTAGAACAAATAAAGCTGACACATTAGGAATAGTGTGGGTCTATAAAGAAGATACCAATGCTTTATATATGCACGATTTTTGTATAATATACACCAAATAAATTTTTGGACCTAATAAATGTAATTTTTACACATGCCCCAGCTGGAACCTAATTGGAATAAGCTATATTTGCAGTTTTTGTAAAGGACAGCGGATCAATTTTTATTTATTTATTTATTTATTTATTTATTTATTTATTTATTTATTTATTTATTTATTTATTTATTTATATATTTATTTATTTGTTTATTTATTTAATTAATTAATTAATTAATTAATTAATTAATTAATTAATTAATTAATTAATTAATTAATTAATTATTTATTTATTTATTTATTTATTTATTTATTTATTTAATAAATAAATAAATACATTAATTAATTGATTATTTATTTATTCTCATTATTTCGTCTTAAAATGGACAGAAAACTGAAAAATGCTTCTGCTACATTGCAAAAACTCGGGTGTTAAAATCAACATCAGTGGGGTAACCTGGATTGCAATCATACATCATTAACTAAATGCGCTGTACTTTAAATGCACTGTACTTTTAATGCACTGTACTTTAAATCAGTGGGGTAACCTGGAAAGCAATCATGCATCTTTAACTAAATCAATAAATCTAATTATTAATATGAAAATAATAATAAATAAAATGTAAGACCTCCACTTCGCACAGGTGGTATCACACAAAGCTTACATAACGTATACGAACACCTTAACACAAACATCCCCCCACACACACACACCCATCACCATGTTACGCCTAAACATGCTTCCACAAACAGTATACCGAGCTGTATTTTAAAACTCTGCAAAGTAACTCACAACTCGCCAATAAATTATTCGACAAATATACAGATTAATGTAGTGGTGTCACACAGGTGTGTCCACAATGTAACATCTGTATAGAAGCTGACATTTCAGTTGTTATACCGTTCCGGTTGGTTTATTGCGTACGAGACAGTTCTAAGGTGGCAGAGGTAGGTCTGTAGTTCGATTCCCCAACCATTATACGGTATTCGGTATTCGCTATACGAAATACGCTCATTCGATCAGGCTGAGTTCATATAGGCGTATACTATGTGAACTCAGCCTGATCGAATGAGCGTATTTCGTATAGTGAATAGCGAGTAGGTCAGTTTACCAATTTTCTTTGTCTAATTAAATGCTTGGAACTTTACTTCTTGAGGTCACATTGTATTCAATGAGGTGTCATAATGTGCAGAATTATATAGTGCATCTATTAAAACAAATGAATTTACCCACATATGGTTTAGTTTTAAAATTAGGACGGTATACGCTGCACTAAAATCGAACACGCACGATTCCCACTATACTATACTATACGCAGGTATAGGGCCTTTTCGAATAGTGCCCTCTTACAATGTATGTGACCCGGTACTATGAAATTACCTTGCTCGATTTAAGCTATACGCGTACACCTGCAAAACGTGCACCGTATACCCGAATAGTTTACTTCTATGTGATCGTAGCCTTATGTGACCCGGTACTATGAAATTGCCTTGCTCGATTTAAGCTATACGCGTGCACTTGCAAAACGTGCACCGTATACCCGAATAGTATACTTCTATGTGATCGCAGCCTTACGGATGCCTTAATTGATTTAAAAGGAGGATGACTCTGTCGTGAGTGACGTCGTGTTGCATAGTCTCTATCTATATAATGTATAATATATAATGCGATAAAGCAACAGAGGGTATAACAATTATATCCATTCCATTGCTTTTAGCCAGGCTTTTAGCAATAATGAATGTTACGTCATAATTCTGTATTATCATTCAAGGTTATTACTTGTGTCTATTCTGTCATCGACCTGACAACAGACACGCCCCGGTACAAACAGTTGTAACTTGAAAATCGTGTTTGTGACAAAAAACATTAAAACATTATACTTTAAGGTATTGTTTTGCTAGTTTCTGTATAGCACATCATATGTGTAATACATGTGTTGTGGTCAAAAAGGTAACAATCTTTTTTACCCATGACCCACCTGCCATTCCAGCCAATCCCTTAAGCCTATTTTCACACTTCTCTGTTGCTTTATTATAATGATTTCTTACAGTAAACAAAGTGTTAGATTTCATCAATTCCTTTGATTATATTTCTATAATGCACTATTGTAAAACTGACCAAATTTCAAATTATCGTCTGCTTGTCCGCGTGTTCATTTGTATACGAGTGCCATATATTCAATATACTAGATACACGACCTCGATCATTCACTGCAGATTGGTTTTGAATAAAGAGACAGGCGTAAGCGTAAAGGCATGGAATTGCCACCTCTAATGACTTTATATTTTACATCATTGATTGAAATTTATTGCCTTTTGATAAAATAACCGCACCTAATGAAAATTTATTTGATTGGCGTTAATAGGACTCGACAACGAGTTACTTAGTGTAATTGCTCTTTTTATGCTCTTTTTGTCTAATTGCCGTTTATCTAATTAATTAATTGATAAAATGCTGTTTGTCCTTAAGTGCTCTGGTAACAACGTTTGCACAGTATTTTTGTGGGATATGGGAGCACATCAGACATCGAATTGTATTCTAAATACGAGGAATGACCTTGTGATATCAAATAATTATGATTTTTTTTTAAATTGGCGATATGATACAATATTTTTTTTTTAATTTTCATATTTAACAGTCCTCGAAGTAATATTTATAAATCTAATGTTATGTACTTAAATTTCAGGCCTTTTTTTTGGGGGGGGGGTGAATATCTTTTAATACGAAAGGTCAAAATTTTCAAATGATCGTCGGATATGTCTGATGTGTTCCATGTCCCACAAAATTACTGGGCAAACGTTGCTATCCGATCCCATTTACAGCTAGAAAATTAGCAGCATTGTGCGATGGTACAACATAATGATGTATTTTTTCTGAGATTATTGTATTCATCATTTTTGTAAATGTCTGCTTATGACCATGCATCTTAAATGCAATGCGTCCTAGCCATAGATTTCAACGTAAAAACACCCAGTTTTGAGATATAAAAACACCCAGTTTTGAGATATTTTCACAAAATATCAGAGCTATCGTAAAAATCACTGAACCAATACTAAGGCTTGTTTGTACTCATTTTATTGTAATTTTCATGCTTATTCCGAATATGCTCATGAAAATTTCAAGTCTAAAAGGTATAATTAAAAACAACACGTTTGAACCTTGTCGTCTGCAGTCGACATGGACCGAGCAAGCTAACAGTGGTGTCAGTAACTAACCAGCAAAATATCCCACAACGAAAGTTGAACAAAACACAAGCACATCTTTTTTCAAATTTTTTCTTTATTTTCTTCATTTTCTTCTTACTTTTTTTCGTGGTTTTGCACAACAGAAACACACTGACAAATTAATATTGCGCAATACTGAAAGAAACAACTGAAATAAATCTGAACAACCGCACATCTCTACCCAATCTAAAATCAAGAACACCGCGTCCCGGGTTATCCCCATGAGATTAACTACTTGCCGATTGGCCAAAATTAATATTGTGTAAAATTTTGAGCCAATCAAGGAGGGTATTAATAAGATCATCTGCAAATGCAAGTTTGACCATAGTTTAAAGCCCAGTCATAATTGGCAATTGAAATGAGCATTTCAAGTTATCACCCAATCAGAAATGCTGTTAGATGACCAGTAGTGTCCAGGGAGTTAGCATGTCACTGATTCTGTATACTTATTGGAAGTTGGAAGTTATAGATAAAGGCTTTATCTATCCTGGATATCGAGAGTGAGACAGACAGCAGTTTCAATAACGCTGTAAATTCGCTGTAACTTCTTTTCTTATTTATTAATATTTTTGAGAAAGATACGAAACGTAGCAATTACATTATCAAGGTCATTACTAATGTGTATGAAAATAACGCATCTATACTGTGCATGTATGCAGAGACAGAACATGCTATTACATCTGAAATACGCACACCTGATGCACTGTTGAAGGCATTACCTTAATCTCCCACAGAGGGGGTAGATTTTAAATATCTAGGGTTCAGAACCAGAAAGACGTTAATCACTATGACCAACGCTCACAAAGTGAGCATAATGTTGGCTCCTTGCTTTGGTTTTCCAAAATCAGTATTTCCTCCACAATGTCTTTTGCATTCTATTGATTTTTGTCATGATTATTGAAAATAATGGACTGTATCTTCTAAAGTGCCCTGGCGACTTTATGCTCATTTTGTGGGAGCAGGAGATTGTGAGCTGAAGCTTTCTGGCTCTCAACCCTCGATATAGGGAATCACCCAGGTAGATAACCCCATTTGAAATTCACACACCCTGTGTGGAAGATTATAGTCATGTCTTCCATAGGGGGTGTATGGATGTCAGCTGGAATATCCTAATGTTATTTGTTACTTTTGTAGTCAATGTAGAGAGCTTGTCAGTATTGGTAAAAAATAAATTTTATTTCATCTGAAATGTGTTCTTTTTAATTAAATTTGGCGCCATTATTATTAATTTTGTTTCCATTATGTTATGATTTAATAGAAAATAATGTGGTTTTTTTAGGTATCTCCTACATCCAGCTCCCCGGGGCTTTCCAGTCGTGTGAAGTATCCGCTATTCTACAGAACTCGGCCCGCAGAACAGTCTTTCAATCCAGCACGTGTAGCAATTATGAAGAAATTTGGTTGGACAAGGGTAGCGACAATACATGAAAATTACGAATTATTTTCATTAGTAAGTCAATACTTCGTATTTTCTTTGCACCTACATAATAAGAAGAATATCTATACCATTTGGTAAGTATTAAATATGTGCCACGCATCGCTAGTCAAAACCTATGGATCAAACTACAATTTCATAAATTATACAAGCTGTATCAAAATATTTAGTACCCATCAATTTCATTGATAATGAATGAGCCTGACACATCAAAATTCAACACAAAATACAAATAATTTGTAGATTAATTGAATAGTAAGTCAAAAACTATACATTCTAGACATTTCAAGGGTATTCAATGTTGCCATTGGAAGAGGCAGGCTTTCAATTAACATCACAATTGGACGGGTACCAACCAGTCAACCATCTGGCTACAGCTTTAATATAGTAGCATATTTTTAAAACGTACGCGGACGCCCCTACAAACATGCAATACAAACAGTCAAACATATTAAAAAGCCAAAGTGATGGTCGAAAATAAGGTGACCATAATCACAAGAATGTTGTCTTTAATACTACAGAAATAATCAAGTTATGACACTAAAACCAATAGAAGGTGCAGATTCAAAACTTGCAACCCTATTGGTTTGTGCACATGACAATAACAATAACCTACATGGTCAATCTGGTCAATCATGGTGCAGAGAAGATACCACTTATGTGAAATGTAACCTTTTTCAGCCAGACCAAATCATGACATATGGATCCGGAACCAGTTTTAGAGGAACCAATACATCTTGAAATGTAGCATGTTTAAGTTCATTTAAAGGAGTATTTCGTGATCCTAGCATCCTCTTTTTATGACATTTTTCAGTAGATATCCACGAAAAAAGCTTATTCCCAAAATTTGAGTTGATTCCGATTTTGCATTTGCGAGTTATGCATGAATATGTGTATTACATTGCTCCATAGACAATGTGTTGTAATTTCGTTCTGGTATACCAGAACGAAATTAAAATTTCACGATATCTTTGCTAAACTAATTAATCTGCAAGAAATTTTTTGTACATAAACATTATGTAGCCAGAGGTTTCCAGTGATATACAAATCTCAACTTTTTTTGAGAAAAGTGTGGGGATGAGGCTGTGGATCACGAAATGCCCTTTTAATTTAGTAACATCATTTTTATGAGGACAGATTATTGACAATAACTCACAAGACAGGAATTTTATTGCACCATATCCCACAATACAAATTGATTCAGGTGACCTTCGAAAGCAGGTGGAGTAAACTTATATTTATGCAGAATATGTGTAAGGTCATAGTGCATGCATGGTGGGATATTATCTGAGTTTGAGATTTCTTGCTATGTGGTAGGTATAATGCTACAACTTTACCACAGACATTCCAAAGTTGGACTGGCCAACGATTGTGGACCTTTAAGGTTTTTTGCAAAAGCATCATACTGCAGTTACTGTCCATTTTCCTATACACAATACATTGTACAGTGCTCTCACCATTCACGTGTGACCTCTACAAACAGTGTATGTTAGAGGTATACATGGTATAGGGCATTGCCTAGTTAACGTCACTGTGTGAAAACTAACCGGCCAATATTTTTATAAAATGTAATTTTGTAACATGTCCTAAATTTTTAGCTGTTTAGATGTTTGGAAATATTCGTACTTTTGTGTTTTAGTAAGGATGGGCACGGCATGGCCTGCAAAATTCCCTGTGTACATCGAATGCAACTTTTAGTGACTATCACTCAAATGGTCGTACCTCCCTGTAAATGACAGATAACAGCAAAAACAACTCCCAAATCTGTCCATACCTTTGGTCAGTGGAGAGAGTCAGGGGATTTCAAGTGGGTGATTATTGATTGGCAAGTGACATATTTGGGCATTAGTGCAGCCCACCATTCAATGTGGAGGATGGACTAGACTTTATCGATTGATTTTGCTGGAGTAATTTCCCCGGTAATTTCCTGTTAACCAGGTTTAAGTACTGCAATGGTCGAATCATGTTTTCTGTGCAGCATAACTGCACTATGTGGTAGCTCATGATGTATTGTGGTGATCCTCTTCTGGTGAGCACCGCGGACAATGGGGCTTGTTATGGTAAACGGTTACCATGGTGACGGAAGGTGAACACTCACGATGTATACAAAGCAATAGATTTGCAACACTTGAATTTGCACCTTCTATCGGTTTTCGTTTCATAACTTAGTTATTCCTGCATCTTGTTTGTGTGGTTTTTGTTGTTGTTTTTTAAATATAAAAATCTCAAATAAAAGAAAAAGTCCTTGCTTGTCATTATGGATTGACCTTCGGCTATAAGGTGATTAACTGCCACCTTATTTATTTTGCTGAATGTGTATTTACACACAAAAATTAATTAACAGTGGGGGTCAATAGTAAATATTAAATGTTGAATTTATTGAATAGTTTGAAGACAGATAATTGGTCTTGTGAGAAGAAAAATGTAGTATTTTGAATTGACCCAATTTAATTTGGTAGGTCGCGTGTCGTTATATACACTTCATAAGTCTCGTATTATTAGAAACACAACACAAAAAGAAAGTACTCACTTATGTAACGCGTCACTAATCTAAACCTGCTTATCTTGTGACGATTTGATTGATAGAGTCATGTGCACCATCTTGTTAACTCTACTTTGATTTGATTTGATTTGAATGATTTGATTTATTGATAATCCAGGCAAGCATACATACAAAAGCAGAAAAATCCCAAAAAATTATATCACTGTCAACGGGGTCCCTAACGGATTCCCTAATAGCGAACTCATAATTTGATACCATATTTGATACCAAAACCTCTAAATTGACAAAGATTGATACAAATTTTTCGAACAAGGCTGTATAGAAACACAAACTCTTTTAGAGTTATATCAAATATTTTACGTTTGTGTTTCTACAAACCCTTTTGTTCGAAAAATATAATGTGCTTTATCTTTGCAACTTTTACAAATGCACCAAATTACTAGAAACAATTGAGGACAATCAAAACCAAATTTATACTTAGGATACATTGTGGAAGACACATTTGTGTCAAAGTTGGATGAGAAAAGAGAGAGCGTCCTTCTCCATGGGATAACAAGATCCCTAAATATGACACAGCTGGATTGGAAACAATTTGGAGAAACTATGAAAGACCCATTAAATCATGACAAGTTGGTTCTGGAGCAACCAAATGACCCAGAACTCATAGAGAATTTACCAAGAATGTTGTTGCAGGCTTTCTACTTCAACCAGTCAATCTGCAAAGCCAATAATGTGTTATTAATCCAGCAAAAACGAAGGAGATCTATTCGAGTAGACCAAAAGGGCTGCATTTTCCCAAATATTCTTTTGTAGACTTGCTGAAATCTGCTTAAGAGCCAGTCTTCCTTATTATATACCCAACTATGATACAAAAAAAAGTTTAAAAATATACACCAACAACTCACATGTACAATTTAAGCGTACACGGCGCCCTCTTCAGATGAAAACAAATCTAGAAATTCCGGCCTCTCTGATCCTACTTTACAAATGATAAACTTTGGAGGTGCGTAACATCTTGCGCCATCATCATCCGAACCTACAATTTGCAATTTTGTACCAAATGTCTGCATCATAAAAACCAAGAAAAAAACCAGAATCCAATGTTTTGATGAAAAGCGCCCTCGTGCAAACTTCAAAGCATCATAAATAAAGTTTCATTTTCCAGCAAAACCTTTTTAGGATTTTGATGGCGCACATAGTTAATAGAGGTCAAACGTCAAAATTCCCTTTTTTCGGGCATTTTACATGCCTGTATTTCTGCACGCCAACGTCATCTGACTCTCAGAATAGCTAACATCCCCCTAAAACACACCTTGCGTATGGATAAACAATTCCGTTTTCGTTTCTGTATCAGACACCCGTATGTTTTAAGCAATAACTTAATAGTTAGGCATACAGTAAAAGTAAATAATGTAACTTTTACACAGCCAATTTTTGTTATTATTATTGTTATTATTATTATTATTATTATTATTATTATTATTATTATTATTATTATTATTATTATTATTATTATTATTATTAGCAGCGTAGGGAGGAAAAGTCACTGCACGCCGGTACAAGGAAAGTTTCCGGAGTCACCTATCTGTCGCTGTTGTTAGCAAAACGCAGATCTAGCCAAAGTTGGCTGCCAAAGGATTACCAAATATGTAAATCATTAAAAAAAGTTTTGGTGCACCATTTTCGCATTATTAACGCTCTAAACAAAAGTCAATGGTGTACAAACCAGAAGCCAAATTTGACACTTCTTTGTATTCATAACACAAACATGCAATGTAGCCAAAGGACTAGGCAACTTTCTTGGTTGTGGTGGTGCGTGGTGGTTGATTGAATGGGGCAAAATAAAATTTTCCATTTTACCCGGTATTATCGATGGTTACTTTAATATAGCGCTTTTTTAGAGACTGTATAAAGTGTTTGAGCTTCTAAAAAAGGACACAATTTTGCCCCATGATCGGTGTAAACTTTGGTGGGTAATAGGTTCCTTGATCGATTTTCTCTATCATTTTTGTCAGAGGGGCACTTTTGGGGAAAATAATGTATATCTGCAATACGAAAGGTTAAAAATTAAATATTTTAAAATGATAGACGGCTGCTCCTCCCAGCTACATACACTTTAAGTACACATCATTAGATTTTTCATAAGTTTACTATGAGGACTCTTAAATGTCAAAAATGTCAATTTTTAATTATTTGACATACGTGAAATTTTTATTATTTCGAAAATGTCAAAACATCTAAATTATTTAATATCATCAGGTCATTCCTCATATTCAGAATACAATTTGATGTGTCTGATATGTTCGCATGTCCCACAAAAATAATGTGGAAACGTTGCTATCTGATCACTTAATTCAGCAAGTTTTTTCACTAAAGAAGGAACCAAGCTCTAAACCTTCATCTGTAAGTTAACCAAAAAATTAACAATAGCGAAATTATATTTAATTCTTTTTATAGCGCCGTAAGATGTGCTCTGAACTGAACTGAATTTCAGACAATGTAAGGTCAAACTTACGGTTTTTGTACTTGCTTTTACTATAGACGGAATAAAATTCTAAAAGCTTTTATCCGTAGTGTATTTATTTATTGATATTTATTTTGTAGCTATTTTCTAATTGCGTCATAAGATGTTCTTTGAACAATTTCCATAAGTTTCTTATAGTACTTGTTTTTCTTAAACGCTTTTATGATTTGTAGTGTAACAATAGTAAAATTTATATTCGATTCTTAGTTACCTGTGTTGTTAGATATGCAGTGAACTGGAATTAATTCCGATAAATATCAAGCAAAATATATTTAATTCCCCCCCCCCCCTTGCCACTATTCATGATATTAGTTTGACCAGAGAAGATGAGAAAAGACAAACTCTTGACTTGATATATTCTAAGAGCAAACAACGTATCTTGAGAATAGGCCGTTATAGCAAGCCAAAAGGCTCATTGCGTATTGCGACAACGCGTTGCTTTCGAAAGCAACGCGTTGCTAAGCCAGCCAATAGAAATAGAACTTTTAGCTTTCACAAGCAACGCGTTTTTAGCTTTCACAAGCAACGCGTTGCTTTCGCCTTCTGAGAAAAACGCGTTGCTTTCGCCTTCTGAAAGCAACGCGTTGCTTTCGCAAACAACACGTTGTTGTCATTCTTTACGTCTTGTGGCGACAACCAATCACAGAGACTCTTACAAGATATCACGGTCGTCTGTAATACTACGGGCTGTCTTTTTCTCGCCCACGAAATTTAATAAGCAAGAAAATGAAGTAAAAGTTTGACATAACATGCACGATTTGAGGTTTTTATTGTTTAGTTCCCCTTTACCCCATGTTGCCAACCAAGTGCTGGTTTAGCGAATCTCGCGTTGTGTGTGTTTTCAATTTTCCTTTTAATTTCAAATTTGCCTAATTTTTTTATCAATTTGGCAGATGGTTTCATTTTGTTTAATCTTTTGCTTTCCATTTTCCAACTGACGCTTTCCTCCTGGGATTTTCTTCTGTTCCTTGTTCCTGTGGAACCCAAAAAACATGTCAAATTACCAACCTCAAATCGTGCACTAAATATTACCGCTGAATCTCCATTACAGAGAGCTAGTATCACTAAGGCGGGATGGACATAATAGCCAACAGCTTTTTAAATCGACGATATGATTGGCTAAGCAAACACTTGGCTTGGGCGCCTCTGAATTGAGTATTAAGCAACGCGTTGTTTTGGGAAAGCAACACGTTGCTTGTGAAAGCAACGCGCGTTGCAAAAAGCTCTATTTCTATTGGCTGGCTTAGCAACGCGTTGTCGCAATACGTAATGGGCCTTTTGGCTTGCCATAGACCCTGGCAATCTATAAACCGCTCTATATCATAGACCTTGGCTATATCCAAAGAACTGATAAACCCAGTGACCGCTTTCCACGAAAATTTTTTTTTGACTTTTACCGCTTGGACGGCACTCAGGACATGTGCTCTCCCTTACCCCCTTTGCTAAGCTACTGCCTGAAAGTAATCATAACAAAGGCTTTACTAAGCATCTCACCTGCATATTTCAAGCACGGATCTTTAATTGTCACTGCACGGATTTTTATCTCGCTGCACGAACGTGTCAGGAGGCACGTTAAAATAGCCCCTGGTATGTATTCCTTTGGGCATTCTTGAACGAAGTTAATGAGAAAAGTTGTAATAACAATTAGATAGAAGTCAAAGTCAAGAAAACAAAATGAGAAAAAGAAGATTATTATTTGAACCAATAGTTCAACCGTAAGCGAGTAATAAATAATAATGACAATCTTGTACAATATTGATACTAGTGTAGAATAATAAGTAGAACAAAGAAGAGAAAGGATAGACGAAAGACAGGAAAATAGGGCAGGTAGATGAAATGAAATAAATCAATATAAAATGAAAATGAACCTGAAAACAACAATGGATGAGAAATGTTGAAAGAATGAAAGAGAGGGAAATACTGCAAGTAATAAAAAAAAAATAGCTTGGGAGTTCTTGATCTTCATATTTTATTGATTTTTGAAAATTGACTTTATGGTCTCATTGTGGAGGTCAATTTGACCTTAATTACCTCGAACAATGACGCGCAGCACAATGTGGACTTTTTACTGCATCAAAAAATATGCGCCAACAAGATCCCAATTTTATTTTTCATTGTCTATCTTCTTTGGTGACTAGTAGACAAAAAAACAAGCAAGAACTACTTGGAATCATGTGGGCGCACTGATGTAATAGAGGTCAAAATTCATACTTTTTTGCCTATGTGCAGCACAAAAGTGGAACTTTGACCGGCAATAGAAATGTGCGCCAACAAGTATGATCCCAAGTAGCTCTTGCTTGTTTTTGTCTACTACTGTCTGTTCAATTAGCTTAGATTCTTGTATTTTTAAGATATTTGAAAAAATAAAAAATTGTGGTCAAAGTCATCAAAGAAAAGTGTTAGCACAGCCTTAGACCCAACGTGATTTATACTTTTCAAATTCCAAAGTTCAATTTGAAACCCCATTTCTTTTTAATTTTGATCTTTTCCCGCGATATTTTTATAACAAGCCGTAGAACGTCGGGTACCATAAACTTTTTTGAATCAATCCATTTAGTGCAATGGAAACATAGAAACATTACGTTATTATAAAAAATGTGAAAATGAACTAAAGTTTCAGAATAGGCCCAGCTATATATATAAATACATTCCTTGCGTATTTATTTATTTATTTATTTATTTATTTATTTATTTATTTATTTATTTATTTATTTATTTATTTATTATGTGGATGGGTCTGAGAAGGTGTGAGCCTAGGCCTATTAAAAAACTACACATTTATTTTCAATTTGTTATTTCGTTTTGTTTGTTGAATACAAACTATGAGAAGAAGAATTGGAAACAAAAGAACTTTTGTACAAGAAAATATTATTTAAAATAACAGACTTAGGTTACAGAAACCAATTCTTGTAAAGTCATTGTGTCTGAAAATGTCAAGCAAATGCTGATATTCTTAGGAAAGAATGGTGGTATTAAACAAAACTCAATTTACATTGTATCGACGAAGCCGTTGAAATAAGAACGAAATCCATAATTTTAAGCTTCACCCAATTTTGTGTAACAAAAACCGGTGGACCATCGTCACCTATAGACCCTATCCAATAACCGGAACGGTATAACAACTGAAATGGCAGGACAGATTGGTGGACATTTATTTTTGTTGCTAAATTCGATAGGGTCTATGCCCTAAGTTGAGAACGGACCGTCGTCCCACTCGATTTGTAAGAAATAGGCTTATAAATTGAACTTTGGAATTTGAAAAGTGTAAATCTAAAGATGTGCTAACACTTTTCTTTGATGAATTTATCCACAAGTTTTTATTTCTTCAAATATCTTAAAAATACAAGAATCTAAGCTAATTGAACAGACAGTAGTCACTAGAAGTTAGATGATGAAAAATAAAATTACGATCTTATTGACGTATCTTTTTGTAATGCAGTAAAAGGCCCATATTGTGCTGCGCGTCATTGTTAGCGGGAATTAAGGTCATACGTCAAATTGACCTCCACAATGAGGCTAAGTGAATTTTCAGAAAATCATTAAAATATAAAGATCAAGAGATCCCAAGCTAATTTTTACATTAATTGACAGAGAATTGAAGGGGTGGGTGTAATAAAGTCCTAACCCACCTAAAACACATGTTACTGGTTTCACGATAAGTTGTTTTTTGACCAAGTACATGAGAATTTCCATAAGTAAAGTATATAAGCATAAAGTATAGGATTTCTTCAACAGACTAACTGTTTTGTTGAAGTCATTCGTACAATTTTTACACACAAACCGGTTACTTGTAAATTAGTGGGTTAGGACCTTTTTGCCCCAAGAATTCCACACTAGTTTCTAGAACTACTTATGAGGTGGATATTTCTTTGAAAAAAAAATCGAATCTAGTCGTTGTTGATGTAAGAAACACATTCTCATTGATTCCAGATCAAAATTGTTGTTCATAGAAAATCTAGGACCCCAGGTTTAAAGTCGGTAGCAATATAGTGCTAACCCCCATTTCTTATTTGAAGAAAAACAGGGAACATAACATAGCTGTAATCATGCCAATAAGTTCACATTGGTGCAAAAATTGCACATTATTTTAATAAGTACAATAAGGATTACTTTTTATAAAAATGGATTAAGTAGTTGTCCAATCTATATGTTTTAACTGCAACTGATTTGAAACCAGTAACAAGTGCACCGAAAACGGGGGAGGGTTAGGACTATATTACACCCACCCCTTCAATTGTCTCTTCTTTGATGAGATGCTATTCTGAAAGTTAGGTGACGTTGGCGCGCAGAAATACAGGCATGTAAGAATGCCCTCTAATAGGGAATTTTGACCTTTGACCTCTATTAACTGTGTGCGCCATCAAAATCCCAAAGGTTTTTGCTGGAAAATGAAACTTACCATGGAGGTCTTTAATTTCAAACTTGATTGGACTTGGGATCTCTATGGCGCAGTCCGTTATGATGCTTTGAAGTTTGCACGAGGGTGCATACGTGTCATAATTCTTATATCTTAATTAGCTACAGATATGCACTATATTCAATATTTTTAATTATTAATTATTCTGTGTATATTCTAATACCGGTGATTAAGCCTAATAACAGATAAATAAATTAATAAATAATTACAAATCAGAGTCAATGGAAATATTGCCTATGAATACAGGGGCGGATTTAGGGGGGCGCAGCCGGCGCGCGCCCCCTCTATTTTTTGACTAGCAAAGGGCGCCGGTAACTTAAAAATACAAAAATTGTAAGAAATTTTAAAAAAAGGAACAAATTCGGCCATGAACAGCAAACAATGGGCCAAAACCGTCGAGTTTTCGAGGGGGTAACCCCCTTTAACACATTTTTTTCGTCGTCGACCAAAAGGCGCCCCCTTTATCAAAAATTCCTGGATCCGACCCTGGAATATAAGCAATTTTGTTTGAAATTTGTTTAACTAAATCAGACTTTTGAATCACTACGTTTTATCTGTTTTCGTTTCATAACTCACATAAGAGAACATCCTGACGCACATATTATGGTTACCTTGAGGGTCGAAATCTAACCTTACTATAGCTCACTATGGTAATGCAAAACCTGGTACTTTATTGTGCTTTATACTGCAGTTAATATTGAACAGGCCGGCTGAGGATGTTCATCCATACTTGTCGGAAATTACTTAGAACTGCTGTTCCTTAAACAAGTAGCATATTGCAGACTTGCAGCAGACTTGAGACTAGCTATCAGGTACTCGGATACTCAGAATACTTTTTTCCCGGGGGGATCACTCGCATACCAAAGTGGTATGCATGCTCGTCCCAGCACCTCAAAAATGTACCCTAAATGGCGTAATCAGTGTGGAAAAATTTCACCCCTTATTGGCGTAAGGCTCTGTAAATCTTACCCTAAAATATGGCGTAATTCGGCGTAAGAAACTAAAATGCACCCCTAAATGGCGTAAATTCTAAAACAAACCCACTGAAAATGAAAAAATATACCCTAAACGTCGAAACTTTACCTGAAAAGCACCCTTTTTTCTAAAAACGTCGACGCCGCCACAAGGCCAAAAATCAACCCTTTTTCGACGTTTTTGGGGACGAGCATGCGTACCACTTTGGTATGCGAGTGACCCCCCCGGGACTTTTTTGTCCCTTCACAAGGAATGATAGAAGACAAAAGGAAATTATGACAGGTAATAAAACACATTTAACAGCGAATATAATTTTTGAATAAAAGAAATTAAATTTATAAAGATGACGATGAACCTGGAAACATCCAAAGAAGAGAAAGTTTGGAAGAATAAAATTGAACAATTTGCAAGCAATAAAAAATGTATTTGAAATTAAATTAATAGTATTAAAAAATACATTTAGGAATATAATAATAGCAATAACATACATGTAAAATCATTGAATAAAATGTTACAAAATCAAATGAATGAAATCTTACAAACAAATAAAATAAAAGAAATGGAAACCTGTAACCAGGGTGGGCGTGTCTCATCCACAAATCGACGAAGCTGTCAAAATTAAAAACTAACAAAGGGGCCACTTCTTTTTTCAAAAACAATATTGTTCGATGTTGCCCCGCAGGGCTACACAGAAATAATTAGCGCTCAAAAACAATAGCGATCAAACTTAAACCACAAATTAGCCCCGATGAAGGACGGGGCCTGCAGGGTAAAAATAAAAAGGGTGACGGGCTGATGATTAATTTTGTTGGTTATTGATACTGCATGTGCCCCAGTCCATCAGAGCTTAAAAATAGCAGGGCCGCAAGCTGAGGCCGGAAACTCCCATAGTGAAGACTTGCTACTAATAAAGTTTCAATATATATAATGGCCCCGCAGGGCAGGAAAGCAAGGGTAACCTTAACGTAACTTTGGCCAACAGAGGGCGTCAATATATACATCCTAAACTACTTTATATAGTCTGTTTAGAGCCATGTGTAAACTGACTATATACGGCAGTTTAATTAGGAGACCTATGGGGTAACATTTTTTAGTCTTCTTACAATATTTTGAATGTTGTTAATTTCAGACGGTGGATGACTTGGTAAGCAGGTTGAAAGAAGCAAATATAACTTTGATTAGTTCTGAAAGTTTTGTCGACAATCCGAAAAATCAACTTGAGAGTCTCAAGGTATGTTAGTGCAAGAAGGCCGTATTTGCAATAGCTGCCAGTTGTCACATGTGTACAATATAGAGTGCAGATATTGTTAAATTTGTAAAGAGCAGCTATTACAAATAGGTCCTTCTTACAAATAATGATAGTTTCAACGCAAGCAACATTCCCTCTCTTTTATTTCAACAATGTATTGTTTCATTTCATTTGTTGAAAATGAATATTTTTATATTTCGACGAATTTGTTTGTTTTTCCTCTCCTTTGTATTTTTTGCAGAAACATGATGCAAAGATAATAGTTGCATTGATGTATACTGACCAGGCTCAGAAAGTCTTCTGTGAGGTGCGTTGATTCTTTTGACTATAGTCCATTTGTCTTCCGCGAGGCAGAGGCGTCAGTGTGTCAGACACATGCAATCATAGGCGGTGCATCTAAAAGGGCTCCGGAAGATCACGTTATAGATGCACCGCCTTTGACTGCGCGTCTGCATCACACGCGGACTGCACCGTAAGGAGGAAGCCAAATGGACTAATAGGTATCTGCTTACAGGTGCAGAACACCATTAATTCGAGATCCTCTTCTTTCATCTGGATTTCTTCTGGAATACATTTTGGTCATTCTGTTCATTTTCTAGGCCTCTAAGTTAAATATGACTGGTGAAGGATATGTGTGGATGATTGCCGGATGGTACCAGAACAAATGGTGGGAATTAGACCTTGGACAATTGGACTGTACAAAAGAAGAGCTTACGGCAGCCGTTGGGGGCTCACATTACATCGGGATTCGTAGCCAATCATTGTCAAGTACCGATGACATGACTGTTGGAAATGTGGTAAGTTGTCATAGTAAAGTTCGGTATCCGTCTGCTATGTCGAAGGCTAGTTACATGTATGAATACTTTCGCCATGTCAAAGGTTCGCTATGTCGAATATGACATAGGTTCGCTGCGGTATGGGCTAGGTTTGGGAACTTTCAACACACGTTCCTTATAAATGTACAAGTATATTATTTATGAAACTACATATTTTGTCATATTACAGACTGCCAGCGAATATGACGAGTATGTTAAAGATCAACTGGCCAACAACCCCACGTACAGTCGTCTAACATTCAATGCCGACCACCCGTATGGGTACGACACAGTATGGGCTATTGCATTGGCGCTTAATAAAAGTAGAGTCGCACTCGACACTACCACTTTTCCAGATGGACGCTTGCGCAGATTAGAAGATTTCACTTATGATGATAAGGAGATGGCGATGATATTTCTCGAAAGCTTGGCACAGGTTTCTTTTCTTGGGGTTACGGTAATAGAAAATTGAAAATATGGTGTTTTCCTATCATTTGGTCCTTCCAGCCGTTGATGGCGTTTTGGCTCGGCTAACACCAATCAGGCCGGAATTGGCTAAGCCAGGCTACACAATCGTCATCGCGTTCAGTTTTCAATCATCCTCGCGAGCCAAAACGCCATCAACGGCTGGAAGGGGCCAATTATAAGAAAACTCTCGTATTCGTTGTCAGAGAATTTTCTCGTCTGGAAAGTTTTGCCTGTATGTATATAGTCATAACATGCCTTCACATAGAGCTGATGTTATAACTATTATAATGACAAAGCAGTGTGGTTGACGATTATGTCACTTTACTCTTTTTTGTTTCGTCAAGGGTCCTGTAAGCTTTGAGAAAGGAGACCGTGTTGGAATTGTCGTCATTCAGCAACTTCGTGAGGGTAAGACGATAGCCACTTAAAAGTTGGGGTAGTTTGAATCTTTGCCATCTAATTTTTTTTAAAGGAAGTGTCCGGCAATCACAACATTAGGTCCTATATGTTAGAAAAATAATTACCAAGCACGAATCACATGGTTTTATTTAAAACAAACTCATATTAACCATAAAAACGAATAAAAACAGCCATCTCTCAACACGCGATATTCAAAATCCTCGCGCCGAAATTGTCTAGAGCAATGACGTCCCAATAATTCAATGAAGTCTGACGACAAATGAGCACAAATAACCAAGACGGCATTGCTCTAGAACATTTCGGCGCGGGAATTTTGAATATCGCGTGTTGAGAGATGGCTGTTTTTATTCGTTTGCTTTAAATAAAACCACGTCATATGTGCTTGATTACTTTTCTGACATATAAGACATATATAATGTTGTGATTGCCGGACACTTCCTTTAAACCGGTGCGGTGACTTATAAATGTTACGGCCTATCAAATTAATTAGTTTTTCCGTAACATTAAACCTTTCATACCGTAAATTCTGTTTCATGTTGATTATTAATAATACTTTATTTCAGATCTTTTAGAACACAAGATAGGCGATTTTAATCCAGTGGATACGCAAGGTCCGCTCCGATGGATAAGCGACATAGCGTGGCCAGGTAGGGAAATTTGATATCGTTATGAGTTCAGCAGACAGCCGATTCCGTATTCGGGTGATTCTCTGAAAAGGGGAACTTTTAAGTCCCGCGACTTTCGGCGCTCATAAAAGTTTTAAAAGCGGATTTTTTTTCTTTTTTGGCTTAGTCATGGACTTTTCTATGTATAAAAATAGTTAAGAACATCCAAGTGGGAAAAATTAATTTCTTGGAGTCAAAAAATTCTTCAATATCTGACGACCCCCCTGAAAACCCCATGTCCCGATGTCACGCACCGAATTTTAGTGATTTTGTAGTATTTTTGTGAGCAAGTGTGGGAAGTGAAAATTACCACTGACTGGGGTAAATATCATGTCTAAGAAGGTTTAAATGCTTAAAACCACTTCTAAAGCCAATTTTATGGAATAATTCAAATATTTGTGTCAAAAAATTGCTGTCCCTTGGTTTTGCATCATTACCGTCACATTGGCATCAAAACGGCTGGAGGTGAAGACCAAATATCAGAGGTCAATAATTTGACCCTGTACGCTGCCTTTTACAGACGACGAAAAACATCAACCCGGAATAGGTGCACATTGGCACTCTTTTCCTGCCAATTTTGAGGGTATCTTCAAGTACACACGCGGGTACCTTTATTCAACATCATCTCCAAACGTTTCTGATCAATTTGATATAAGTCTTATTGTTGAATTTTTCCGGAAAATAATGATGGTTGAATATGTCCCACAAGCTGTTGTGGTGATATGTAACACGTGGGTAAGCTTAACCCTGCTATTAATCGTAAGCAATGTCTGAACCATCATCTCCGCTACATCAGTTGGCGTCACAATTTGCCGTCGCGGAGATGATTCTCTATAGGAATTCGTGTAGAAATATCATCTCCGTCACATCACCATCATCTCCATCACATCACCGGATCTTGAGATACAGCGAAGTCCAGTTTAGTTTATCAGAAAATGCTTACCAATTCTAAACCTTCTCATCTGTATGAATTTCATTTTCAAGTAGTGTGAAAACATTACTGAAATCAAATGTCGGTGACGGAGATGATTCTCTATAGGAATTTGTGTAGAAATATCATCTCCGTCACATCACTATCATCACCATCACAGCATTGTCATCTCCATCACAATTGTTGTTGACCTTTATTTGACCTTTGACCCAGACAACATGGAATTTACTATTTGGAAATGTAATTGATATTGCATGTGTTTACTATATCAATAGAAATTTATTTAGTTATTTCAAGCAAAATTATGAATATACTTAAGTTTGTATTAAAAAAATACTAACAGACATGACATTTTCCGTACAGCCTGCCTCTCATTGTCCCAACTAAATGACGAAAGTACAAAATGATATTTTTTTAAATGAAAAGAGCAAACATGAAGCAAGCAACTTACAAGTTATCCATAAAACTCATAATTAAGAGTTTTAACAATTTTTTTGTCCTTTTTGCCTAAATGTGACGGAGATGATGCTCACCTGGCACAACCTGCAGATTACGCCCTCTATAATATAGAGGGCGCCCTAAAGATTGCGCCAAATATTGTTTTCATGCACTAGAGACTTACATCCTTACAGATATGTAAAGGAAACATTTTTTCCAATAGTACACCTTTTCAGAGAAATCGTTTTGTAGATTTATGTTGCGCATGCATTATTTTTTCATTATCGAACTAGGGATTAACGCTTTAGCTCTAGATGGCAGCATATCAACAGTGATCATCGTCAATCGTACTGCGTTGCACCATTTTGCTGTTTGCCGCCCTCTTTTGCTTACTTATCACGCTAATTGTTTTAGTGTAAACTGCAAAATAATTATAAATTACACAGCTGTAGAATATGGGCATATATTCCAAAGAGGTACCTTTTCCAAGTTAACTTATTCTTTATTGAGAATAAAACTGCAAAATATTTTTGTTTTTGTCTTGCTTTTGTTTTTTTGACAGGTGGGAAAGTACCTCTCGATCGAACCCCAGAGGTTGAAATAATCATTGTAATTCTTCATGTAACTGTTGGACAAGTCATATTCATATCGATGTGCGCTCTGGCCGGTGTGGGAATTCTACTAGCTGTAGGATTTCTAGCTTTTAATATCAAATTCCGTAAGCAACGGTGAGATAATTTATCCCCTTTAATTGATCTTTCTTGAATACTTTTGAATACAATATAATACAACAAAAAACATTGACGTTCCAATTTTGTCTAGGTTAAACGTAAATTTGCTCGTCTATAACAAAAGTTTGTAACTTTATTAGAAGCATTGCACCCAATATATACTGCACCAATAAAGTATCCTTACACTTGGAAAAATAATCACAATTTCAAAACTGGACAATATTGGGGTAAATTTGTTTTTAAATAGATGCACTATCTAATCCTGCACATTATGACACCACATTGAATCCAATGTGACCTCAAGAAGTAAAGTTACAAGCAATTGAATAGACGAAGGTCCAGTTTTAAAAGTGACAAACTGGCCTATACAAGGCGCAAAAAGATTCCAACAAAGAGACAACACAGTTTCTTCAATGAAGCGTTATTTAAAGCAGTTTTTATTTCAGTTTTTACTTCTCTGTACTTTTCTGTAACTTTCATTTTCTTTGTCAGTTCTTTTGTTTCAGTTTTCTTTTGTTCCTTTTGTTTTAAATTAAAGCCAAACGCATAAATTAGCCATTCACCACTCTCAAACCAGAATACCAGATGACTAGTCTGTGGAGTTTTGAATAGGCCAGTTTGTCACTTTTAAAAATGGACCTTCGTCTAATCAAATGCTTGTAACTTTGCTTCTTGAAGTCACATTGGATTCAATGTGGTGTCATAATGTGCAGGATTAGCTAGTGCATCTATTAAAAAAACAAATTTACCCCAATATTGTTCAGTTTGGGAATTGTGATTATTTTTCCAACTGTAAGGATACTTTATTGGCGCAGTATAGTACATTGTTGAACTGTATTTATCGTTTATCAAATCATTGCTTTTGAATCCCGAGATCGTGTACAAAAGTTCGTAAAAAATTGGAAAATACTGCCCTCAATAGCACACTGTTTGACTGTATTTAGCGTTTATCAAATCATTGCTATAATTTGTCACTTTATTGGATGTACTGCCACCAATTATAGCACACTGTTGAACTGTATTTAGCGTTTATCAAATTATTGTTATTGAATAACAAGTTATTTAGCATTTAATTACCAAATCATTGCTATAAAAGCACACGAGATCATTTACAAAAATTAGTAACCTTATTAGAAATATTGCCACCAATCATTGCTTTTGAATCGCGATATCATTTACCAAAAAATGGAAATACTGCCCTCAATAGCATACTTCTGAATTGCATTTAGTAGCGTTTATAATCATTTTGAATCAGGGTATCATTAATGCATTACAAATATGACATCGCTAATGAAATAATAAACCATTATCAGGGCTATATTTTTATAAATATTTTTCAATGATTATTGTAACAGATACGTGAATCTTTCAAGTCCAAATCTCAACAATTTAATAATTACTGGAGGAATAATTGTTTACACTGGAATATTCTTTAGTGGTGTCGATACGCAATTGGTCAGTTATAATTTCAAGACACTTTGTTGTCAGGTAAGAATTGGCTAATCTACCCAAATTCAACACTCCCCTGTGGAAGATTTATTTTGAGAAATACTGATAATTCGGCCGTAAGTCCGAAAAGGTGAAAGGACTAAGATAAAAAAATTCTTTTCTTTTTTTCAAATGTTTTATATGGAAAAATTCTTATTTGAAAAGTAATTTGTTCAGATACACGGCTATTATTTAAAACTGAGAAGATATAAATTCATCGTAAATTGTTTACAAAGTTCTAAAACAAATCCAATATAAAATAGGTGATGTTGACATACCTCAATGACACAGCACTTTCTCCAATTGAATGATCAGCTTTGTCCTAAGACGTCTGTTGCTTCCTGTTGGCAGCTGACGTAGGTGGCGCTGATAGTAACTGGTCATAGATGTGCGGAAGGAAGTTGTGTCCACAATCCCTGTTGAGAAAGTGCTGTGTTACAGAACGAAACGTCATTGAGGTATGTCAACATCACCTATTTTATATTGGATTTGGTTTAGAACTTTGTAAATAATTTCAGTGGACAATCCTGATGAATCTATTTGCGGGTAAACGTAAATTGGTGTTCACGTGAATTTGATGTTTAAAATAACGCTTCTTTGGCCTCATTGTCATTTCTTTATTTTTTTCATACAAACATTTAGCTGAACATGTGGGCGCTATCGGTTGGGTTTGTATTGTCCTTTGGATCTATGTTCTGTAAGACGTGGCGGGTATATCAGATAGCAGCTTTCAAAACTCCAAAAAGAAAGGTATGCATATTTATTTATTTTGAATGTACATTTGTACGATAAAAGACTTTTTGACAATTAAATATTAAATTATATTGAAACATCTACATAAATTCCCGTAGAATACGATCGTTGGAATTTAGAATTGTATTGTTTTGTGGCACAGCTGGAAAGTTATCGGTTAATGCAACATATTTCGATTTATGTCTAATGTATTAGGTGATTACTGATCAACAATTGTTTAAGATGGTATCGGTGTTATTGCTGATTGATGTTGGTATCCTCACTGCATGGCAAGTAGTTGATCCAATGAAGCTAGTTGTGAAGGAATTGTACACTAGGGTAAGATAAGTATCTGAAGACAACGAATATGATTGCATCATTGTATCAATATGTGTTTTCTATATTACCGACTCAAAACTCGGTCAAATTCCGCTGGTTTGCGAGCGGTAATTTTAAGGCAGGCAATCTATCCGTAATATGAATACTTTAATTAGTTTAAGTGCCGTTTCCAGTTATCATATTCCTTGAGACAGCTGTGAATGGAGAGAGAAAAAAAATTCAACAATATTATTATCTTGAATCGGTTATTTAGAAGCTCTAGAGACTGGGATCTTCTACTGATCGCATGACTCCGATTGGTTAGGCTGGATAAAATTAATTGGAAGTAATAAATATATTCCAAAGTGCATCTTCAGACCAACTCATGCAGTTGGTCTTTGAGTTGTGACAAGTTGGTGCTACCATCGAAGAGGTCATTGATTTCAGTCAAACTTCTTAGGAATGTTTTTATATTATTGTAGGCCCTGTCAACTTGTGCGGGAGGCCACCATCATAAAGTGAGATACCATAGCCACACCAATTAAATCCAGTTGAATGTATTTTGTATTTCCAATTAATGTATGATTCTGCCAGTGTGAATGACGGCATTCACAAACGAAATATAAACATAGATAACTTTCAATTTCTTCTGTTTGCGTTTGGTACTTCAGAACGATCCTGCAACTCCGAATCAGCTTATATCCCCATACATTGAATTATGCGAGAGTGACTACATTATTTACTGGTTACTCGCCCTCTATATCTACAAAGGACTTCTGTTGATATTTGGTGCTTTTCTAGCATGGGAAACACGAAAGGTAGGTGCAAGATTTTTCCGATTTTTTTTTGCGTTTGTCAGAATGTCCGATTCGTCGCTATGTCCAATTCATGTTGCGCATACTCTTAATGAACATGGGTACATGCTATAATATGACATAGAGTGTATTGTTTTTATGTGATCTCTATAAACGACTTACATTTAGGCCTATACTCTAGAAAGGACACTGAGCCCAATTCAGAGCACATTGTACAACAGAGACTGATATTAGTGCTCAAAATAAGCAGGCACCCATGAGCCATTTATCCGATTCTCCTTACATCTTGGCTCCTGATTCACACCAAAATCCTGTGAACCAGCTAGGCTCGATATTAACAAAAATAGAATCTAAAAGAACCTGGTAGTTAAACACCAGGTTTTTGTACTTTTGCATGTACAATTGAACATGACATGATAATAGACGGTTTTGATAAACAAACAAACACATGTTCAATGTTGTTACTTATGTTTCATATTACCGTATGGTAAACTTGACATCGTGCTGAACAAAACATCATAAGTTCATATGTCTGATGTTTCCTTTATAGTAATAAGTGAAATAACAAAACGTCTCATGTTTGCATGGCAAGCAGTAGAAATAATAATAAGATAATTACAGGTACAGGGCTGCTTTTTCCAAATCCAAATGTGTGGTTCCTGGTCCAGACTTGCCTATTGATTAAGGAAAATTTACACCTTTACACTATAGGAAAAATGTGTGTGAAAAAGAGAGGTCGATCCTTCATGTAATTATTTCGTGTAAGCTAATCCTAACCCTAACCCTAATCCTAACCCTAAACTAACCCTAACCCTGACCCTAATTTCGTGTATAATTACATGAAGGAGTAACCACCAAAAGAGACAGACCCGACTGAGTAAATTATCATTAAATTATACTTATTAGGAAGCAGGAAACATGATATTTTTTAATTTTGGCATTATACTTTCAGGTAAATATTGCCGCCCTCAACGACAGCAAGTTTATAGGCATCAGTGTTTATAACGTAATCATCCTATGTACAATTGGAGTGACTGTTAGCTTTCTTATTGGTGATGACCCGGAAGCACTTTATTTATTTATATCTGGTATCATCATTTTCTGTAACACAGTGACCCTACTAGTGATTTTCGTCCCGAAGGTGAGTCGCTGGTTTTGAAATGTTTTAATTTGATTTGATTTGTTAACCCTGGATAACCCAAGAAAGCCTCTATTGAAGCTTATTTCCATTGGGGTCCATTTGAACACCGGGAGTCCGGGACGGGTTGGGAACAGTCAGGGGTTAACACCCTACTCTTTTCGAAACTGGCTGCGAAATACATGTACAGGTATGGCTCTCTGCACACGGGACCGACGGCTTAACGTCCCCTCCAAAGGCATGGAAGGACAGAGTACTTTCATGATTCATTTCCCCAATTCTAAATGAACCATGGAGAGAGCAGAAGTCTGAATTTAATCTACAGAAGTTATGTTGTAAAGAGGGCTGAAACAACAACACTTTTGTAAAATGTACATAACTCATTAACAACAATAAATTAAGCAAGTTTTCAAAGTATATGATTTGTAGAATGAACTTTTGCAAAACATCAAAGTGTTATTTTTCAATAACATATTGATTCAGACAATAAAAATCGGTTTCTTGGCTGCTTCGACCAACAATACCGCATCTACCCTTAATGATTCAATTGGGGGCAAACAAAGCTTCAGGTGGTTCATCTCCTAGCTGCGTAAAGGCATTATCTCATCATTTGGATCAAGTTCTTGCAGTATGTTCCAGTATAAGTTGGTTCCTTTGCCAGGAATCTGATCGTGATAACGCATGAAATCCCGATAGTGTTGCAGTTCTCCAAGGACACAATGCGTTGTAGATGGCCTGGAGGGGTAGCACACTATGTTTTGATCAGCCCCTGTTTATGCAAAGGGGTTGAATCTCGAGAATGGAAATAAATAAAGTGTCGTGTGATGCCTAGTACAGGTATATCGGTGTCTAGTGAATGTAATAAACTTGAGTGTCGTGGGATACCTAGTACAGGTATATCGGTGTCTAGTGAATGGATATCTAGAGAAACAGAAGAGTACCTGATCTCCTTGCAATGGAGCTCTACAATTTTGTTGGCACTTTTTGTCTGAGTTACCATTACCATCGCACTTGACGACCACATGTGGAACTTTAGTTTCTTCGTTGGAGACCACATATCCCCATTGTGTGTTGTAGTTCTCGCTGCAGCAAACTGGGCAAGCAAAACACTCCTCTCTGTGTTCTTCAGCAGACGTCATTTATTCTATCGATTTATCATATTCGTCTGTAAGAGGTTTGTGAACTTGCTGAGAGTATTTTTCAGGTTAGCTACGTTCTTCACCTGCGTCTTGGTTTTGGCATATGATCTCGTGATGCTGCTGCCTTGTTTTGTTTCTTGGTGCTCCATAATGTCTCCGCTTATTTTTGGTACCAGCATAATTGTGAGCAGGCATCGCGACTGAGCATAATACCAGCGATTCTGTACTTTCATTATCCGGTTCAATTGCCCTAAAGCATAATCAGGAAAAATAGCACATACTTTGTTGTTATTTTTTTTTACGAACCAATTTTCATCCGTAAACTCACCCCATATTTCATGTCTACCAGGTACACAGTAAGCCAGCGGGCATAATTTTAAACTTATCAGCGAAGAAGTAACGTCAGTTGCGTGAAGATAAAGCATCCAACCATCACTTCATATTGTTCGGATATAGAGGTTAACATTTCCAAACCATCTGCAGACATACTACTATCAAAGACCGAGATAAAAAGATTTTATCGCGTCTAACGTCATCAGTCAATCAAACTCGAGCACGGTTTGTTCTGAGTGTCGTGATGATGACTTGCTGAACGCGGCGGTATAACCGGGCGCTTTATTGT
Organism: Amphiura filiformis; assembly: GCF_039555335.1. Classification (NCBI taxonomy): domain Eukaryota; kingdom Metazoa; phylum Echinodermata; class Ophiuroidea; order Amphilepidida; family Amphiuridae; genus Amphiura; species Amphiura filiformis. Next base: position 4,814,184 of record NC_092640.1, read on the forward strand.
TAATTTTGCACCTTCAAACACACAAACCATATCAAAAGTTAGGTCTTTTTAATAGGAAACTTTCTTTCGCGTAGGCACCATGTCAACAATGCCTAGAAATGTTGCTTTTTGCCTTGTAAAATTTTTCGCCATTTACTGCTATTCCTTTTCTCCGATCGGCACCACACAGCGTCATCATCCCTATATCTTCGTGTCAAAAATTGCCGTGATAGTACGGCGAATCCTCTCGTTTGAACAGCTCGTAATCGGCGGGGATTGTTAGGCATTTACCACTACGCCGAAAAGTAGACCCACGTTAAGAGTGATACAATTTACCTGTCTAGTCTATAATGTACATCTTAAAGAAAGTAGACAAAGTATAGGACTTAAATTGATAATACTTGATGCTTTTGGTGAGATGTCATAAGACAATTCTCGAAATAAAATATATCGATATTAATCCGCGATGTTATAAAGTCCGCCGATTACGAGCTGATCAATCTGGTGAGTATTATCTCTGCATGCCTTATTTGAGCATATCAGCCTTTCAGTACATTCATGGAGCAGGTCACTCTGCTTTGTCTTTGAAGAAAGCGTCATTATGTAAATAATATAATATGACTGACACACGTGTGTGCGAGGTACAATGGATCAGTAATGGGCCAGTATAGGAATACTAGTCCGATGTCTGGCTGCCGTTTTCTGCAACGACAGACGCAACAGCTAATTTTCCGCGGGCGTCTTCCGCAGCGGTTAAATTTGTTCTTTTACTGAAGAAGACGTCGAGAAGAACAAAGCGCCTGAATCAAACTAATTTTTAAGTCACTTGGTCGAGAAGCGAACGTAGCTGCATACGTAGAACCGAAAAACGTGGCGTCTGTCGCAACGGAAAAGCCATGAAAGACGTTGGGACTATAGAGTAAGCAAAAGAATTAAGGTACCAGTTATGTTCATCCCTGTATATCCTAAACGAAGACAAAAACACTAGGCACAAAAAGAAACTCGTTAGTTATAGTCATCCTTGCTGTTCAACAACCTGGTAATTTGAAATATTCTGAAATATACATTTTGTTAATTGGACTTTGCATTCTCAGTTGACACCCTGTTCGTGAAAATCGAGCAAGAATTGACCAAAATACGCGCCTCCAAACCCCAAGATCAAAAGCTGCCATTTTAACGATTCAATTGTGCCTGTGCTTTATTGATTGGCCCGTGGTGCTTGTGTGCAATACAATGATGCGTTTCTATTGAAAATCGTTGAAATTGCAACTTTTGATTTTTGGGTTTGGATGCGCATATCTTGGTAAATTCCTGTTCGATTTTCACGAACAGGGTGTCCAATGAGGAAGCAAAGTCCAAATTAAAACCAGCAGGTAATTAGCTGTCTGTACTCGTTAGCTCTGATTCAAGACCTAATTGTTAAAATTGGTTGAGAATAAAAGAAACGGTGATCTACGGAAGAAATGAAATCCAAAGTTGCACTTTTGTATTCTAATCAATGAAAATACGACGACGCTAGTTTTAACGTGCTAATCAACGCTTTGTGTACAAATGAAGGTAATGGAGCAAACTGCAACTTTTGAATTGGCATCTTCCTTGGATTTTTGAATCGTCCTGTCTTTATTTCTAGACTGACGATTTCAACGAATGGGGTCTTAAATTCGAGCTAAAAGATGCAGCTATTGGCTGCTGGTTCAAATTATGACATTATCTGTCTTTGTGTAGGATATACAGGGGGTGAACATTACTGGTATCGTAATTCTTTTGCTTACTGTACATATATACTGGCCTTATTGATTTAGCTTTAGTGACATTCCATTGTAACATTCTGTATCGCATAATTATGTCATGTATGTTGCAGATTATATCCGTATGGAAACATCCTGAAGGTGAGAGCATCTCATCAATGAGCACAACAAAACGTCCCAGCATGCCTACTTTGGCAACGACTCAATCAGTGTCTGTGATTGAAGACGCACATCAGGTCGGTTGATTAATTTGAGTTATTTGTCAAAATCAAAGGAAAATATTTCGTTTTCAGTTAACAGTTTCGCCAAAATACTTCTGGCTATTTCTAAGAGTTGTTGATGCAATTGATCCACCTGCTTTGGAGGGAAAACTTGACTGGATGTTTGAGTGTCACAGGAATTGATCGGAACGGATCCTCTGCTCAAGATCATCTCTGGAGATCATAGGCGTAGATCCTGGGGATGGAGGGGGATAAATCCCCAATATTTTGCCAGGGGTGGTCCATACAATCATCCCTCTCCAATGTTGACGCCTATATGTCGGTTTCTGTTTTTCCATCTCCATCCCCCCATATCAAAAAGAAATATACGCCACTGCTGGAGATATATAGGGGTTCAGTTTCCCGCTCCAAAACAAAGCAGAAGGATCGATAACATCGACAATTAATGCATTGCAAAAGCATATGTCCTTTTTTTGTCCTTTGGTCTTGACATAACTCTTATTTGTATTTATCCCCCCCCCCCCCCCGGATCTACGCCTATGATCTCCAGAGATGATCTTGAGCAGAGGATCCGTTCCGATCAATTCCTGTGACACTAAAACATCCAGTCAAGTTTTCCTTCCAAAGCAGGTGGATATTTAACTGTATCGATATTAACTTGGTAGTAGGGGAATCTAGTAACTAATATACAAGATATACAGATAGCTGCACACAAAATATATGTCACTAGTCCATCGTTGTTTATGAGCCAAAAATATTGTTACTTTTGCAAATTTTGACAAGCTAGAGACGGATATCCAAATTAGGAAACAGAAAACGTCTACTTCATTATAATTATTTTATTTTTTGTTACAGTTAAACCATGACTTAGAAGTGAGAAAACAAGAAAGCTGCTGTGAGATGGGATGTTTTTCTTTAAGGCTGGTTTGCTATACTTCTCCTGAAGACCTTAACGACAATGGAGATAGAAAAACCAATGCTGATAATAATATATAAAGCATTTTCGCGTCTGGCCCCAAGGGGCCAGATGCATTTAGTGTCTGGATTAAATCCCCAGGGAGTTCCAGTGAGACATTCTAGAAGTTATCTGTTATAACTCAGCTGAAGATGTGATCATTGATACTGAGACAGAGACTGAGGCAGAGATGGGATTTGACCGACCAGCCTTTTATGACTCTTTAGGGTAAGGCGGCTTATGGTGTCATAAATTTAGTAGGAAGAATTGTGGCCATAATAGGTTCATAGGTCAACGCTAGAAAGTACAATATAATAAATCAGAAGATTATATGAACATAGTCGTGTGTTGCCATAATATTAATGTATATTGCTGTAATTTTTGTAATAATGTTCCTCCAAACTTAATGATATCCCGGGAATTATATGAAATAGTATAATTTGAAACTATTTTTTGTTCTCTAATTATATTACACAAATTGTGAAGCACGCTGGTAAAGTAATGCACTTCATTTCACAAAGTGATCATTGAAAGCAGAGATGGGTTTTGACCAGCCTAGATTTAATTAATTAATTAATTGATTGATTGATTGATTGATTGATTGATTGATTGATTGATTGATTGATTGATTGATTAATTAAATAAATTCCTAAACAATAGAATGCATTAATCTTGCACTATAGATAATAATATATTACCAAGACAAGGTACAAATACACATGGCTATTTATATTAAAACTATTCTAAACACAAGTTAAACTTTCCAAAACATTTCAACCTGTACATAACTGGAAAAATATAATATCTGTACTACACCAAAGCGTATTAAGCATAACTTGAAACTCAACTCACAGGTTATTGACCAAACTAAACAGTCTTTCAGAAGATTACTATACCAACTAAAGTGAGGTTCAAGTAACTGCTTACAATGAATGAAGTATAATACACTTGAAAATATCAAAACAAGAAATCGGTTGCCATGGTAAAAAGTTTTTAGCATGTGAATTCTGTGACCTTAAAACACTATTGGTCATGCTGATATGTATACTCAATAAAACATATTCATCACAGACATAAGATTCTCAGCAAATGTTGAATGAGAGGAGGATGGCGAGGAGAGATTAATGATCAAAACTTCTGCCAGGGACAGAATTTGCGAACTTGGCCTCACCTACAGGTCAAGCTCAAGGGCCAAATATGCCTATAGACTGCTGTATTAAGATAAATTGGTGCATCTTAATATCAGGGTACAATTTGGAGAATATTATTATTATCCAAAAATAATATAGGCCTAATTATGAAAGAATGAATTAACTCTCTCAACATTTACCTAATATTATAACTACTGATCAAAGGCCTATCTGGCTATACAATAAGTAGGCCTGATAACAAATAATATAAATTCTTACTCTACAATGTTCAACAATCAAGCAAGAATATAACCACAATCTCATATACAGGCTGAGTCAAAAAGAAGTAAACTCATGTTTGAGGGGCTGTAACTCGAAATCTGCAAGGAATCTGCTAAAAATAAAAATACCACTGGAAAGAACAAATTCCATACGTCTAAATAAAAAAAAAGAATTGTTGAAATTGTTTACAGCAAACTAAAGTTATACTCATTTGAATACAACCACCCATTTTTGTAGCTGCACACGGCTGATTGATTTTCATCCATTTCAATCTCGACGAATCAGCAAAGTGCTAACAGGATTTATTGTTGAAAAGACAACTTTTGTTTTTAATTAATATTCAACAAAGTCCATGACGGTACTATAGTTTGTGGGGATACCAATTCAAGTCTTTACGAAAGATCCGGCAGAAGCTTGATTGGGGAATGTTGGGTAAAGGATTGAGCTGATCTTTGGTCTTGCTGTAACGCATGTCTAACTCTAGCAATGTTCACTTGTGATCTAGCAGTTCGTGGTCTGCCTGAAGATTCCGGCTGTCTGTTCCTTAGTGTCCCATGCACATTGAGCTTGTTCACATTCTTATATACTGCTCACTTACATGAAACCCGGTTAGCTGTAGGAAATTGGAGACGAAAAAGACGATGAACTTCAGTGGAACTCTAAGTGTCATGATACTTCGTCGACAGAAACGTGCGCTCCCGTGCGGTAAATTGTGGTGCTATGTTGTCATTTGGCCCGTTTTATTATAATGTAGTGCAATGAGGTAAAATTCATATTGAAAAGAGCCCTTTAACATGTAGGAATTATTGATCGAAACCACACCTGCCACAGAACTTTATTTGCATTTGAATATCGCGCCTTACCAATCAATATAATAGGTATGCCCCTACTTGGGAAGTGAAACCGTGTGCAGCTACAAAAATGAGTGGTTGTATTCAAATGAGTATAACTTGTGTTTGCTGTGTGCAATTGCAACAATTCCTTTTTTTATTTAGACGTGTAGAATTTGCTCTTTCCAGTGGTATTCTCATTTTTAGCAGAATCCTTACAGATCTCGAGTTACAGCCCCTCAAACGTGAGTTTACTTCTTTTTGACTCAGCCTGTATATCAAACCGCATTTATTAACATTTGCGAAACATCAAAAATACATGAAATACACAAGAATAAAAATATTAATTACACAACAGAGATATTTTAAACCTAGGACAACTTGCTTACCCTGTCCAGCAGGGGGCAAGGCAAGGTAACTTTAAAATTTAAGAAAGCAAAAGGTTAATAAATTCCCAAAACCAATGGTGAAAACTCATTCTTCAGCATCTACCCAAACACACCCCTACCCACACTTACATACTCAACCCACTAATGCTTCATCTACTCCCTTGCACATACACCTCAACTAAACACTTACACACTCCTGCTCCTGACTACACTCATTCACAACACAAATCTACACACTTACATGCACACACTCCTATAACTGCATAACAAAGCAAATGCATAAAATCATGGTCGTATTGCACATCATAAATAAATACAAGTATACAACATTGGAAAAGTCACATTTGAATCAAGTCAGTTGGATGAAGCAACTAGTCTCTGGGAGCCATCAGGCACACATGATTATGGAGGGTTGTAAACCCGAGAGGAAAACTTGCCATGGGAAGAAGGAGAGAGGTGGAGAAGACCAGACAGACAACTTGCGCCTACTGAACATTGACTGCGAGCAGGTGATGGCGGTTTTGCAAACATCTTGCATGATGACTCTCAGAGACTGCTTGGAGACATTGGCATTACACAGATACTTCAGACTAGCATGGAAGTCACTTTGGATTGTATGACCAAGAGATCCAACTTCAATGGTCACATATTGCACATTATCAAACTGTTCACCCAGTTCTTGGATAAGAGTCAGATAGTTTGGCTTGTTTGCTTTTCTGTCCTTGGCATTGCACATACTTTGCTTAGAGTTGTGGGGAACAGTTAGTTCTCCCAGAGTCACACGATTCTTATTGCGATTGATGACCACAATGTCCGGTCTTGCCGAGGTTAACGAAATGTCAGGAGGAACCGTGGAAGGAGGGTTACTAGTTGCTTGGAAGCCAGGGATGTCAGCATATATTGTGCTGCCATCTTGGACATTGTCTTTCAAGAATTGAACAATTGATGACAAGACACAGTCATGTCTCCAGGTGAATCTACCCTGTTGAAGTGCTTCCTGGCAGCCATTCAGAACATGAAAAGTTGTTGGGTTGGGTTGACTACAGAGGCAGCAAACAGCTGAAGTTTGGATCTTCCACCTACGAAGGTTCACCTCTGTTGGTAATGTGTCTGATGATGCACGGAGCACAAAAGATAGTTGACCAGGTGGTAAAATGGTCATGATCTTCCTCCATAGCTTATTGTCACTCTCAAGTTCAACAGCTTCCAGGCACTTGGACTGTACTGACAGAGTTTGGAGCTTGTCATTCCATTTGGCAACAGAAGTGTCGGTGGTGGTCTTAGAGATGGCTTTCTTGCACGACTTCAAGGGCTTTTGAGTATCAATGTTCTTGATGATGTTCACACCAGGTAGTATAAACGCGGGGATCAGAGTTGCGTCAGTGTCTAGAGATGGCAAGATTTCTCGCAGAAGGGCATCCTTTGTATGCAAAAAGATGGTTGAGTGCATTGGCTTTCAGATTTTCTGAAAAGTCAGGGAGGTAAGGTATGCCCAGAAGAGAAGGGTGGTGCAAAATGGCAACTGTCGCACTGCGTGGAAGATGGAGCCATGACTTCACATGTTTGTTTATCTTTGCTTGCGATTTCTCTAGGTTTGTCTTCGCGATATTGTGAACAGTCATAAAATACCGTATACTAGGGATCAAGTAGTACAAGACAATCCATGTTTTGTATTCACCGCGGATAGGCTTCCTATCAATGCTCTTCAAACTGGAGTCAATAGTCTCAAGAAGCTTGGATCCAGCTGATGCAGTCGAGATAGCCTGCCGATGATTGGTAATCCTCCCAAGAAAGGTAGTGGGTTTGTCTTTGACCGACTGGACTCTATCACCATTCATAGAGAATGATGCATTGTTATCATTGATGGCAAGATGATAGCTTTTGTCTGGTCTGGGAGTGAGGCCCATCGCGGAGGCTAAGGCATGGAATTTGCTCAGTAACTTCTGGTGAGCGCATTTGTCAGCCGTTATCAGAGTCAAGTCGTCAGCGAATGATTTGCAGACATGTGGAGAAGACTTTCCTGTTTTAGACTCTTGAAGTTTACAGCGAACTTTCGGGAGGGGTCTTTCAGGTGGATTTGATGAGCGGTAACGCCTATCAGAGCCCCACGCTAAACACCATTCAGTCTGTTGGAGATTGATGTTGGTGGATTGCTTCTCTCCTTTGAACGTAACATCCACAGAGCCGTTAACATTATATTGGTCTACCTGAACTAAGTACCAGCCCGTTCGCGGTTGTTGACATTTCAAATACAGATACGCACCACATGGCGGTAAGCCAACAGACGATGGAATTGGAACTGTCAGTCGATAACCGAACTCAGAATGCTGTTTGATAGCATCAAGCAATGGATTGAATGCAATCAGGAAGACAATAGGGGAAAGCGTATCGCCTTGGAAGACACCTCGCTTAATTGGCACTGGTTTTGTTTGCCACTGTGTAGACTTCACAGAAACTTCAAGGTTGTCATAGATCTTGCGTATGTAGGAGATGACAGCTGGAGGAACGCGGTAAAACTCAAGCAGTTGGAAGATAATCTCATGAGGCACCGAACCGAAAGCGTTAGCCAGGTCAAGGAATGTTATATAGGCCTTGCTCTTAGTTTGTTCAGCGTCGTCAATGATAGCATTAAGTGAGTAAATGTGTTCAATCAGCCCGTTTGATCCAGACAGGAAACCCTTTTGAATTTCTGGATCAATGATGTCATTCCGCAGGAAGAACTGTTCAAGGCGATTGGCTAAGATCTTGTGAAGAAGTTTGGAGATGGCGGAAGTGCTATAGGACGAAAGTTCGAAGGATCATTATTATCACCTTTCTTGTAGATAAGGCTAACAACTCCAGATGACCATGACGCAGGTGGCGTTTTCTCTTCAAACACGATCTTATTGTACAAGGTTGCCAAGAAATGGTGAGTACAAGGCAAGTGTTTCAAGTACTTGTATTTAATTTGATCAGGACCTGGCGCCGATGAAGAGGAGCATTTTCGCAGAGAAAATTTAATGTCCTTCGGCTTGATAGCAGCAAGATTGAACTGTGCATTAATAGATGGGGTTTGTAATCCCTCAGGAATGGCAAACGATTCTGACGGAGCTTTGTATGTATTTTCATAAAACTCATAGCAGACATCAGAGGAAAATGAAGGTAGCTCATTTGATTCCGTACCACATGTGTTTTACATGTTTCAACATACCTTATTATTCATAGCTTAACTCATCAGCCTAATCAAGTGCTCGAATTAATTTTAAACAATAATAAACAAACACCATTTTACTGATACTTCCTGTGCGCACTCATAACTAGTATGAACGATATTTCATTATGACCCAAAGTTAAATAAATTGCATCAGCAACATAATAATTCAAATTTTACACAAAACCTACATAAACCATTACCATGTTTACTATCCCGCTTGATAGTGATCATATTAACACATTATAATTACAAAAATTTACAGTACCACTATCATGCCGCAACTAGGATTATACCATTTTGTGCCAGGGTTGCATTATAATATTAACCTTTTTAAAGAAGAAAGAGTAGTCAGTTAAATAAATAATTAATTAATCAATGTCATCAACAGAGGTCATTCAGGGTCAGGTTACATGGGGTCAACGAGATGAAACAGTGTCGCTATCATGAGTACATATCACTTGAGTACATATGTCCAATACCATCAACAATAAAAAGTAATAATTCTCAAAAAATTATTTAAATACCACCAACTATATTCATTTTTACATTTATTGCGATTAATAAAAAGTCATGAGAATATACTAGTACTTGGATCCTGATTCGTCAAGTCTGTTTCCATGACCACAACGCATCCAATCTTTTCTCTGGACCAGACGCATCCCTTTTTAAAGGGATTTTTATTTATACAGTTGTGTAAGTTAATACGTGCAGGTAGCTTTATAGACCACAGCCTCCATCTCGCACTCCCTCCCCCTAATCTCTTCATCTCTACCCTCTCTTTCCATTCGTATATAAGACAGAACAGAGCATATATGACCTTGCCATTCAATTAAGCGTGGAGACGTTAATGAGCCTGTAAAATCGTTCACTTATCGAAGGAGTCACACAAACTGTATTATCAACTTCTTCAAAAAGCACTATTTATTATCTTGATAATTTCAGACGAGTAGATCAAAATTAAACATTTTCCTGTCTTAAATTTAAATTTTGAAAATGATATTAAATTTTCCAATTATGTAGAGCATTGGTCCGGTGATCCGAAGGTCCCAGGTTCAAATCCTGGATGGTCAGTGAAATTTTTTCACTGGCTGTCATTTATGTATGTGGAGACTTGTGTTAAAAACCTTTCTCATATTTAAAGCCCACATAGTTTAACTTTCTTTCTCCGTCTCGAATGCGATTTCGGAATGATTTCCAAACCTCTTTCTTAAAACTTCTTGGATGAGAAGATGAAAGAGGGCGGTATTGAACTGAAGGCCTATAGATAATAACATCACTGCTCTTCTCCATCTGACTCATTAGCTCAGTTGGTAGAGCATCGGCCCGGTGATCCGAAGGTCCCAGGTTCAAATCCTGGATGGTCAGTGAAATTTTTTCACTGGCTGTCATTTATGTATGTGGAGACTTTCTCATATGATATATCTTTTAGTAAATTTTTCGATAGTCACAAATGAAAACTATGGCAAACTACCTTTACAGTAGTATCAAACCTTATAGATGAGTTGACTTCTGCCATCAATGCCTGGCAGTATGCACATGCATCATCACAATTTCCATTGTTTTTTGCCTGGCAGTATGGGCGTGCATCATATTTTGCTCAGAGCTAGTGTTTTTAAAACTCCCACCACATCACAATAAGGCTATTGAACAGTGTAGTGCTTGCATGGGGTTCACTCAAGCATATCGATATACCAGTCCCTTGCCTTTGTTGCTAAACATTGAGGTCAACTCATCTATATGATATTTATGTTTGAGAAGCTTTTGCTCACCTATGCGAGCAAAAATTTTTAGGTGAGGAGATTCAAGCTAATTTAAATAGAAAGGTTGACGCTGAGGTTTTGGGATTTCCATTAAAAGGGGCAGTCATGTTGGTGATATTCAGTAGAACTGTGAAAGAATAAGGAAATTATATTGCTATGATTTGACAGACTGTCAAATAGTGATTTGTCTGTTGTGTTATGCATCATATCTCTTTAAATTACCAGACAGGGATCTCTGATGAGAGCCAGGGGCTCGGGCCAGAGGGTAGCATATTATTTATTTAACACTGATTCAACCTGATAAGTGAGCGAAAGAGAGTGGTATACAGGATTATCTCCTGTATAAATTTAACATGAATTTAACAATGAGGCAAATCAATATTCAGCAGTTTGCCAAACTCATAAACTATTAACCGACCCACAAGGCTTTTGAGACAATCCTTTCCACTTTAGCTTCACGATGTTAGATGCAAGAAAATACACAAATCATAAGACACATGCCACAATTGTCAATACAGACCGTCATTTTATTATTAAACATGAACACCCAGCTAGCAGGCAGCCCTTAATTCGGAAGATTACATTGTTATATCCAATCAGCAAGATGGCAGCTATTACTATACTCAGTCTCAACAAAAAATTGTGCTATAATCAGTCTCAAAAATATCTTACAATACTGGCTAGAGTTCAATGTAAATGCTTTCCTACTTGTTCATCGGGCTATTCCAGTTGAAATCCATAGACCCCTTAGGGAAGACATGACCTTAATCTTTCACACAGGGGGTGTGAATTTCAAATGGGACTATCTGAATGGGTGACTCCATTTGAAATCTACACCCATGTGTGGGAGATTAAGGTCATATCTTCCATACCTGGTGTATGGATTTCAACTGGACTACCCCATTTCATTTTCTTCTTGTTTTATTTCATTTTGTGTTATAGCTACAGATACAAAATAATTGATAATTGTTGTAATGTCACAAAAGAGAAGAAACAACAGGTGGCATTATCCTTAAATGGGTGAAGTGACATAGGAATAAACTGGTTCACAGTCGTATAGATGAGTTGACATGTGTTAATAATATATTTGGTATGCCTTCTGTTGGGTCTGTGATAAAACTACTGGACAACAGTATGGAGGAAGTTGATTTTGATTTCAAACCATAATACCAAAATGTTATCGAACTTAATAAAACAGGTATTACAAGCTACATAAAATCAAAAAAATTAGCAAGTTGGGTTTTGAAAAGACTTTTACATTGGTCTGCTGCAATATTTTGCCTCAAGTTGTGTGAAACAACCGTGGGCAACCTGAATATAAACATGAGACAAATGTCAACTCATTTGTACCGCACAGTTTTTCTGTGTCCTTTAATAAAAGCATTTTAATTGTTGAGTACCATTGTGTGTTTTTCTGTAGTGATATGAAGGGGTTAGTGCCAGAAGTGTTTAAAAATTTGAAAATCTTTTTGAGAAAATTCACAAAATGAAACCCGAACAGAGACTCCGCTACCCAACTATTTCAATAGTACAGAATGTGATGGTTTAAGTAAAGATAGATAAACTATAAATTGGAATGTCCTGTGCCCTTTGAGCGTTATTGAATTCGGCTGACACCGGTACAGTATTTAAACCTGGCAACCCAGTCATCGGAGCATATACATAGTGCTCAAAGTTTAAGCACTGTACACTAGCTTCCTACCTTGTAGACTTGCACTACTTTCAGTTTACTAACACACCTCTGCACTTAACGTCAACCCCCATGGGCTAAGGTCTACCTTCAGCAGTATGGGTTTAAATAATAACAGCCTCTTGCCAATTTAAGGATAACCACTAAGAAATATAGCATTTTTTTAGTATATGGCATATTTTAATCTTATCATTTTTCTTCACATAATTAGTCATCAATATCTACTCGGTCACATAGGATTGCATTTTGATGAGCTATTCTAGTTGAAATCCATACACCCCTATGGAAAATATTACCTTAATCTCCCACACAGGGGGTGTAGCTTTCAAATGGAGTTGCCTATTCAGGTTACTTCATTTGAAATTCACACTCCCTGTGTGGGAGATTAAGGTTATGTCTTCCATACAGGCTGTATGGATTTTAACTGGAAAAGCCCATTTTCCATACAGGCTTCTCCAGGCTACAAAATTACCATCATATATAAAAATGCAACCAACAACAGCATTTACTTTTCCACTATCTTCCTTAATCACTATCAAGTACTAATATCCCCATCCTCCACTACTATGAGATTAGATAAATAATGTACAAATCAAATTCTAGAAACACTGGACCTCAATGCCACACATTTAGCAGCTTGATTAAAAACACCTCAGCTGTAAAAATCTAGAAACACTTTACCTCATACCATCAATGTTATAGCTGTGTAATATGCACATCATATAGCAACAATATTGAAGAACTTTGGCTGTGAGGATGGGGATAATGTGCATTGATAGTGCCACTCGTATTTTGGTAGGTAAAGGGAAATCCCCTTACCCACCATCCATTGCACCAAAAATAATTCAAATACAATTTATTTACAAGCACAGATATCTCTTAATATGTACACAAAGCAAAATATGCTCATCTGCAGGTACACAGTTTCATGTTCCCAATATGATCTGTCTATAAAATGACATGTTACTTATGGGGAGTGTAATATCGAAACATTTCATGCAAGTTTAACCTCTTCATTGTTTTTATCCAAAATTTTACAGTTTATTTGAAACAAATCAGGTATTATGGAAATATTTTGCAGAAAATACCAATTGTTTTGTACAATAGTGGACAATTTGATTACTTAAATCTTGAATCTTAAAAACAATCATTTTATCATACTTAATTTGGTCCATAATTTTCTGTTTAATTTATCATAGGGAAGAAAATTCTCTATCATCTCAATCTTTTTACACAAGTCCGGAATCATGCTGTTACCGCTAGCAAAATTTCCCATTTTTTTACAAAACATACCAAATGTATTGACTTTAATCATTTGCATAATTTAGAATTATGACTGCTCGAACAAGGGCTGACTTTCTTTTTTAAGGTGTTCAGATAAATAAGCAACTGGTAATTTCTGCAGAATTAACATGCTAGGAATAAAATAAAAACCTTGTGTAGAAGTGGACTTTAAATCATTGGGTTATGCCATATCCCTGTGCAAGATTTAAGAACAGTCTTCCAGAGAGATTTTTTTTCAAATGGAATTGGCTACGAATACACCCCTGTATATGGCTTTACTACAAGTATTTGAAATTGAAGTTACCAAAATATCTATTCTATTTGAAACACTTTCTCCCCCTATGGAAGACTGTATTTAAATCTTCCACAGGGGGAGTGTAGATTTCAAACAGAACAGCGCCTGTGAGAGTAAGAATCATGAAACATGTACTAAACACAAAATAGTATTACCTTACAGTATATAGAGCAATATAAACCTTTATAATGAGTGCTTAATTATAGATATAAAATAATATACCATACTTGAACTTAAATTATCATACATCACTTTAGGAAACACAAGACCAATCATTTTTGTCACCGTTTAACCCCCTGAGCACTACCTGCCAATCTAACATTGCCTCTGATTGGTCAATTATGTGATATCTTCACTTTAATCACCAATCAGAATGGAGCTTTGCAAATAATTCACCCCAATTTTTTTGCATGGTGAAATTATTCTAACAATGTTGCTGATTGGTCCAATCGATAATGAAAATTTCTTTTTGACCAATAGGCAGGTAGTTCTCATGGGGTTAATTTTCACAGTTGAAGATATCAAACTATCACAAAATTATGAGACAGCCGATCCTTGTTAAATTAACTGCCTCTATATGAAAGGTTAGTTTATTTTCTGTGAAAATAAATGCAACAAAAATCCTTTGTTCATAGTATTTCTGGGTAATATAACTTTCAGCAATCAAATAATTTGAGTGCAATAACTTAAAAATCAACACTACTTACAAAACATACACGATAAAAAAACAGAAAGTAACAATCATCAAAAAACAAAATCAACATCAAATGATAACCTGGATTAGAACCACTTTATCAAATGAGAGCGTACAATGATGTGATTGTGCATAATTATAATCATATCAAAATATATACTGAAAGCTACAGCCCAAGAGTCGGCAACATTCACAGACATAAATTGTTGTTTGCGTCACATACTGTCGTATCTCAAAAGGCTGCCTTGTGCGATTTATTTTATTATTGTCATTGTGATGAGATATGCCTAAAATTAACTTTATATATTAATTCTGTGGTATTATCACAATATTACAATATTCATGTCAATTCATAAAAGAAAGAAGTGTGCTGAAATATAAAACAACAACATGAAATACAACAATGATAATAAAAATCGCACAAGGCAGTGCCCATGAACTCCACAAGGGGTTCCTTAAGCAAGCCCTGGACTCTATAGACTAATGAACAGATGGTACACTAACTGGCATTATTATGTTTTGATGAATCCAAGTGTGTGAAAATATTGGATCCAAAACAAATAAAATGATGATAAAATTGGATGCTTTATTAGTCTCGCTATGAGTTTTGAGATATTGGACTCAACTACGTCTCGTCCAATATTTTATAACTCATAGCTCAACCAATAAATATGGGCTCAATCGATCCAATTTTATATCGAAGTCGAGCATTATCTGCTAATGAGTGCCAATTGTTGCATGAAGTGCTACAGACAAAAATGCAATGCCCATTCCGCACTTGTTATGGCATATTTTTCTAAATGCAGTCATGACATCTTTTGTATAAATGCATAAGCAGGCAATGTCATTGTTGATTTGTTACACACAGGCGATAGATCCTATCGAGCCTGGTCAATATGCAAGGAATTCTCATTGCATACAAAGCACTGAGACTTTGGGGCACATTATGTTTCTCTTAATCCATGCCTGAGCATCACATGTTAGTTGCACAACAGGTTTTTCTAAAATGACCCCTCTACTTCAAAAATGTTGCCAACCCCTAGGCTCTAGATGAAGTATAAACACTACTCCTACTGATTGCATAATCATATATCGAGTCAATCAGAATAATGAGTTAACAAACACCCTTACTATAATTTGAACTGTTTCTGTTTCCATGGCAACATATTCAGGGAACCTGCCCTAAAATTAATATTACTACTTTTAGATTAGAAGATAAAACAAAGTGGTTACCCTATCAACCTACATTTCTTTAGAAAACAATATCCTTCAATATATCTAAAGGTATTTCATTAACATGCCTTCTAAATAATCAGGTTTTCTTGGAAATGTTAAGAAATTTTAAGAAACTTGCGAGGATAATTTGAATTAATAACTACTATGCTCCTTTTGCTTCATATTGCAAACATTTCTTCACATGAAAATATTGTCTTATTATAGGAAGTTGTCTACTTCTCCTTTCTGAACCATTTTTTGTTTTGGTATTTATTCTGTATTGTCCAATACTTTCAAATCAGAAATATTGAAATAATATTACAGTATATTCCACTGTACAGAGTAATATAATCATTATACGCTGGATTTCAGCTCCATTAACTGAATTGTTTGGTCAGTGGATATTGTGTGTGTTATCATTTGGGAGAAGGTGTTCTGTTTAATTACTATTCTATCAACAGGATACCGCATAATTCCGTCTACAAGCATAATAGATTGGTCTTACAATAATACATGTTTGTACAGCTGCCTGTATCAATATTACAGTTGTTCACACTCCAAATAATGTATTAGTGGAGGGTATCTATTTCGTCAAAAAAGCCTTTGTTTACAGGCATATATGCTTGTAGACAGAATTCTATGGTAGTCAGTAATTTCCCTAATTTGAGGCCAGATCCTGGACAGGCTTAAAGTAATGTCAGAATTGAGAGAAGAAATGGTAAAATATGCAATATCTTGGATGGAGGATCTGAGTTGTGGAACCCTGTTTAATAATCATAATATATAAACTCAATACGTCATATAAGGTTCAAGTATGCCATTGCCATTTTGTGGGCACCATTCACAATTAAGCCACTTTGTGCATCATTTCTCAAGGCACAGTTCAGTACATCATGTATGCATGTGAACTTTGGAACTGACCATGAGCATTCTGTGTATATCATAACTCATACCCTAATGCATAATCCAGAAGCTCTACACACTCAGTACAACAGTGAATGCATGTGTCTGTACTATGTCCTGAGAAATGAGACTGCACTTACAAGGGCTAAATATTCCAGATGGTTGATATTCAAAGATGACATACTGGATATTATGTAATTTGTATAAAATATTGATAAATTGTACGACAAGCAAACATGAGATTAAACAAAGGTGGATACTTAAGAGATTAGTTAACAGTGCTGATACATCTAATATGTGAATTTGTTTTGTATAATGAAAAATAAAATCTGTTTACGGCCCTTGATTAACAAAACCCTTCATCTGTGCATTCAAGCCAAACTTATATGGAAACATGTCCACTACAAAAAGTGCATTGGGCTATTCCAGTTGAAACCCATACACCCTCTGTGGAAGACATGACTTTAATCTTCCACACTGGGAGGGTGAACTTCCAATGGGGCTACACCAATAGGTGGCTTTGTTTGATATCTACACCCCCTGTGTGGGAGATTAAGGTTATGTCTTACCTATGGGGTGTATGGACTTCAACTGGAATACCTCATTCTGTAGTTAGGACTGAGAAAGTTGTAAACCTCTTCTGAGCCCAAAATGATTGCTTCTAACGTTTGCTTAACCAGGTAATTGAGAGTGTATTAGTGATCAGGTAGTCTGCACTTGTCAAAGCATATAACCTGAAGCATGATGGTTTCTATCACAGCTTAGGTCCACATAAAAAGTATACGGTACTATGAGTGAATGCTACACTCCTCCTCCTTGTAACATATGGACCAAGCACACAGGCTTATTACTTGCTGTGGGAAGTTGACAATAACATGCTTGTTTAGCATATGCCTGTACGCTATGCTAGTGAGAAGTTATTGAATGAGCTACATAGCTTTAAGGTGCGACACTTACTTATACTTAGCTCTGGACATGTTATTACCTAAGTTTGCAACAAAATGGCAGTTCCTTGTTTTGATATAATGTGCCCACATAGTTACTTCAAGCTTGTGATCGCAACTATTTTCTCTGAAGTGAAAGTAGCTTTTTTATATTACAAAGTCACTAAACACTGCACATAGGCTTCAAGCTATAATAGGAGATTTACTTATAGCTTAATTTTGAGAAATCAGTCCAGAATTCCTTCCTGTCAGATAGCCATGGGTAATTTGATGGTGCACAAAATAGTACAAAATCTTGTACTTATACTAATAATTGAAGGCACATATTATATATGAACCCATATGTTATCCCTAAATTCAATTACATTTATAATTTTTCATAGTATTTATCATGAAAAATATTAAAACTTGGGCTAAATATTGCATCACTACCTACACACACTGATTGGTAGAATTTTTCCTCAATATGGGCCATTTCATTTCAGTTAATCCCATGGGGACTACCTGCCAATCTAACATTGCCTCTGATTGGTCAATTACGTGGTATCTTCACTTTATTCACCAATCAAAATGGAGCTTAGCAAATAATTCACCCCAATTTTTTTTGTGTGGTGAAATTATTCTAACAATGTTGCTGATTGGTCCAATCGATAATGTAAACTTCTTTTTGGCCAATCGACAGGTAGTTCTCATGGGGTTAACTGCCTCATATGGATTTAACAGAGCAAGCCCTATTAACTCTAATCCTGCAAATATCTCTTATATATACCATTTCAATTTGTATCAATTTGGCAACAGGTTTTAACATGAGCTAATTTATACATCAGGCCGTATAAAATTAATGTTTTGGTTCTCGTCCAGAGGATTTTCATGAATTGATGAGGGAGGGAGGTGTTTTTTTTTTTTTTTTTTTTTCAATGTAAAATTAGCATTGTCAGTAGTTTTCGGTCTTCTCCAACAGTGCTCGAGGAAACGATGAGGCCCTTTTTTTTTTTTTTCAAATGTGAGATTCTGAGGATAAACCCCTGAGTACCACAAAAAGACTTGGAAGTGATGCTTGTTCTCTAATAAACTTATTTATATGTAAGAAGATTTCATAAATCATTCCAAAGTCTTAAAAAATTGAAAAATCTAAAAAAAAAAAAAAAAAAAAATCTGACAAATCCCAGAAATTGAGGAGGGAGGGGACGAGAACCAAAATATTAATTTTACACGGCCTCACATGCAACATGCTTATACAATGAGCAGCCGGGAACATACTGGCAACACTGGAGGAGACTCTTCGACAGACCAGACTCTTTTACAACACTAGGGTTGTGCAAATAACGATTACTATATACAGCCTATACATGTACATGACCCAGAATTTAAATGGACATGGCAACACTTTTATCGTATGAGAACCATTTGTCATATCGACAATGTATACATAAACACTCTTGTACTGCCAAAATATAAAAATCCATTCAATTTCTGGGTATACAATAGTTCAACAAATGAAACCCACACTTTCTATGATACCTCATCACTATATTTTCTCCGACCAAAAGTGTGGTTAATACCTTCTGTACACATTACAAAATTGGATACCAATGACTTAGTTGAAAAAAAAAGCTTGTTTGGTAAGTGTCTTATGATTTCCATCATGCTATTCTATTTAAAATCTGTCACACCCCTGTAGAAGATTTGAGACAAATCTACCACGGAAGGAGTATGTTTTTCAAATGGAATTGGATCTGGTTAATTATTTTGAAACCCATACTCCCCTTGTATGTATCTTTACCTATATCTTCCACAACTGAAGTATTTCAAATGGTAGTTCCACAAATGTCTATTCTATTTGAAAACCATATTCCTTCTGTGGAAGACTGGTTAAATCTTCCACAGGGGGGAGTGTGGGTTCAAACAGAATAGCCAGTTTCATACCAATTCACTGATATAACATTTAGATGATTGGACATAAGTTGCAAAACTAATTTTATTACAATATCAAGGTAATTTCATTCACTGTGCTTTCTCATTTAACAAAATTCTCATACTTTAAAATCCTTCAATCCTAAAATCCTTCAATTTTTTTAATATACAGTGCTTTCCTACCCACTGGCACAGTTCAGCAACCTTGCATTCACCAGTGTACTGAGACACTAGACAATCTGGTTTTCGGTATGAGTATGATGTCCATAATATGGTCAGTTCATTATAGCAAGTTCACATGCATACATCCCACGTTACTCAACTATGCCACTAGGTATTGCACTATGGAAGCTCAAATCATTGCCTTATATGGTAACCTTTACACCTTATTTGGAAATTGTCTCACTGACAATTTAACAGCTATAGCATATTATTACAAATTATTTCTGCATGATTCATTGACAACTGACGATATTCAAAAAGCAACAGACATTATACCACCTACAGAGACGGCCAGTTTCTGACAGGAACTGGGCCAGATCTTGATTTTACAGTCATGTACAGCTTATGTGATCGACTCAAGCAATTGTGTAAATTCTACAGGCTTGTCTGTGTGGTATACATAATGCGCAATTTCAAAATGGCCGATGGATGGGCACGATTGACTTATATATATATATAGCATTTCATTAGGCAGTGTGTTTTGTTACAAGCTTAACCAGAATTTTTGAGAGCAATGTTTTAAACCAAGGATTACTACCTGCTGATTGGTTATAAGAAGACCATTCTGTAATATCAAGCCAATCAGCAATATGGTAAGAATGGTGGTAGGGCTGAAGAATTGAGGAAGCTGTATTTTAATTGGTCACTTGGATGAATATATCAAGTAATTAACCAATTAGAAACATCGTAAGAAAGAGGATTGAGCTTCTAGAATCTGTATTTTAATTGGTCAATATATCCATGGATAGGATTTATAAATGACCCCAGTTAACCCTTATTTTGTCATAGGCTTTGACACGGATTATGAATTATTTTATTGATATGATTCACAAAATCAAATTTTGAAAGATTAGAAGTAGAATCTAGGTGTAGCTGTCAACAATTCTGATATGATATTGTAAAATTATTACATAAATATTGTCTTCTATAGCATTTCTTTACCATTAAAAAAGAACTTGAGTCCATAATAAGGTATATTATTTTTATGAGTATGTGCCTTCAGTTATCACAGTACCGGTGCAGCCTGTCCCTGTGTGAGTGGTAGAGGTTTCGTCAGATGTGTGTCCGACTTCTTCACGGACAGTCCAACCAGTCATACATGAGTCAAACCTTCCTCTAAAAGGGAGGTACTCATCCCACATCAAAATTGTACAAAAAAGGTATCTTTTAATGGGGTTAAAGAATTTGTTCTTGTGTGAGAGTCTAAACACAGTAGATGCTACACAGCTGAGTACACAGTAGATGCACAACGTCATGAAAATCCCCCCTGGGCCCTATCTGTATCACAAACTGCACATTTATGCCATATGCTATATATATATATGTGGGATCCAACTTATCAGGCAGGAATATGCTTCCAAGCTTAGTTTTTCATTGCTGGACCCCTTTAATTTTCACTGCACATTTCCATATTATATGCTACAATGAGTCTGCGGATCAGCCAGGAATCTGTCCCTATGATGCATCCCTTCCTTTGCTGGACCCCATCTTCTTTTACTGCACATTTACAAATTATATCCTACACTGATCCAGCTGATGACAGGAATCTTCTCCCCTGATGCATCTATAGTTCTTGATGGACCCCTTGAATTTTTACTGCACATTTACATACTATATGCTACATAAAGTCCAACTTATAAGCTGGGAATCTGTTCCCATGATGAATCCATATAGGATAGTTCGCTGATCCCCATTATTTGTTGCTGCACTCCTTTTACATACATGCTACATTAATTAATGGGAACTAAGAATCAATCCCTCAACTATATGCATTGTTGGTATCAGTCTTCTTTTCATAGTCCATTTTACATATTGTATGCTACATAGATGGGATCCAATTGATCAGCCAGGAATCCGTCCCTCAGATGCATCCGTTGTTTCTCCCCTCTTGAGTTGATTGGAATGACCCCAGGATCTACCATGACGACGACCCCTACAATGAGATAATGCTCCTCCAGGACTGCATTGGTGACCAATGGGACAAGGTCTAGTGCTTCGCTCTCCTTGCCATCGAGTTCCACGACGACCACAAGAAGATTTGTCCATGTGAACACAGCACTGATGAGATAAAAAAAGAAAAGTTTGGCTATTAATTTCTTGTTTACAGTGGAAGTTTTGTCGGAAGACAAAATACAAATACATAAAGCATAAAGACTAAAGGTAAATTAAGTATTTCTTGGCCAAGCTGGAACATGTGCATTGCATCAATGTAGCGTACTAAGTGTGTACACAATGTAAGGCGCATATATGCTTTCTTCTGTAAAGTGCTATCTGTGTGTGTGTTTATCGCGGAGCCACTAGCATTCATAATGTTCGAGTTTGGCCAAGAATTACTTAATTAATTTACCTATAGTAACTATATGATGTTACCATCATATCACAACTGCCCCTGATCCCATAAAATACAAACTATTCACCATTTACAGACATTTTTATAACATCTCAACACTGTACATTCTTTGTCTGTACAAAGAAAATTCATTCCTCAAATTATATCACTACTGCCCCTAAACCCCACACAATATATACCAGCTACTCACCATTCACAGACATTCTTATGGCATCTCAAGACTGTGTTTTCAATGTCTATGGGATGGTACCTCATTCCTCTCATCATAAGGGTTTCATCCAGGGAACCGACTACAAACAGGGCGTCATGGCGATCTGGTAACAAATATATTATAATGCAAATTATTAGAATAATTACACTTTAAATATTGATTAGATCAAAGAGAGAGTGATGTGCAAAATATAACAACTGTCAACAAAACTTATAATCCCCTCTCACCCATACATTTCACCCAACAAAAATCAGTTCTCAGTTCGAGCCACACATCCCTACCATAATTTAAGTTGAGTTGAAATATCAAGAGCAATCCTAAGAACCACTGAACCAATACTAGGCTTCTTTGTACTCTCGACACGGCTATCTTGAGAACCTCTGAACCAATACTGGACTTGTTAGTACTTATTGCATTTTTCCAAATATGGTCATTTTGCGACACCTACCTCCATCAGCCTGTGTGAGATCCGTTCTCTTAACGAACCCAAGATAACCTGTCCTAGCGTACACTGTTGAGGTATCACCCGTGGTCAGTCTCACGTTGAAATGGTCATTGTGTAATGAGTCATCACCGTAGATTGTAAAGTAACCGCATGAGTTGTGTGGGGCATTTACCCAAATCTAAAGTAACATTACAAAAAAAAAGTTAACATTATTTACAAATGTTGACAGTTTTCAAGGCTTTACACTCATTGGGCTATTCCAGTTGATATCCTTACACCCCCTACAGAATTCACACAAAATAGCAGTTGCTAGGCAACTGTCACAAAGCATTCTTTAACATTTTTAAAAACTGTAATCCTACTTAGCAATTCACATAATTCTTGTAATGTAACGGGATGCACATAATATTTGTTTCATAATACGTAACTATACCATTTTTCACCCTGATGTGAGAGTGACGTTAGTGCGCATTTCATTAGCTGCAGCCTCAAATTGCTAGCGTTCACTTTAAGTGCTGGTGTACACACGCACACGATTAAAGACACCGCATAGATGCGTGCGCTGACGTCACTGCCACATCAGGGTGAAAAATATTATATAGTAAAAATTTCGTTTGAATGAACACAGCTACCAGCAGTGTGAAAATTAATCGTCCATGTACTGTCTAATGAACACCCGCATGTGCGTTATGCGAAAGAGAATAATTAAATTATGATTGGTTAGTATTTTCATTAAGTATGCAGGTTGTGCATTTGCATTTCGTGTATTTTGAAATACATTCGCTATCGGATCACATACAGCTGTTGGCAGCAGTGTTCATTCAAATGAAATTTTTACTAATTTAATTTAATGGCCAGCAGCACATTCGAATTGGTAAACGGGTAGGCATATGTAAAAGATATTTCATGATCATTATCAATTCAAATTTGATAAATAATAGATATTACCTCTCCAAGATGTGAGTCTGCACATTGTCCTTTCAGGTCTGGATGTGCTATCACCACTTTAACTCCTGGCAGAATCTAAAAATACAATCAGAAATAAAAAAGTGTAATTGCAGTTTTAACAAATAACACAACACAAAACTATATAGCACAAGAGGTCATCATACTCTACCACCTTACCACGTTAGAAGTTGTGGGTCAAACAGTAGAGATACCATCCCCAGCTTGTTCAGAACTCGTATTTGGATAGCACTGTCAAATCACCATAGATTATGGTAAATAAAAAATTCCCATGTCAGAACCTTCTGAGCATCCTAGAATTCAGCTGACACCAGTACAGTGTTCAAACCTGGCAACCCTGCTCATCTGAGCATAAATGAAGCGCTATTTATTTGTACTGTTGAGTTCGCTAATGCTCCCACACTTATCATCAACACCCATTGGTTACGGTCCTACCTTCCCCTGTATGGCAATCACAATGAATGCTTGTACTTACCTTACCAGATTCCATCAGACATATACTATGTGGACTGCCTTTCTCAACTATTGTGACTCTGTCATTGCGAAGAGCCCTCACATCAACATATACCAATGTGGGATCAGGACTTGATGCACCCTATAAAAATAGAAACAAAATATACATAAGAAAATGGCAAGCTTCTCCAAAAAATTGTTTTACTAAGTTCTCTGGGTCGATAGGATGAACAATCTTTAATCTTTGATACCTCTAAACAAGTTATTTTAACGACATATATAATAGAGCAAAATTACATAAGATTGCAATTTTACAGATAGCCACTGCCTGAGTGAAAGGGAAACACCAACTGACCTAACAGGACTGCCAAAAAGTACAATTACCATGACTGCTCCTTGTCGGCATGATCATAATGCTATCAAACTGATCAAAATGTTGAAATCCATGGAGTTATGCTGACCTGCCAACTGAGCACAAAACCAGTAAACTATACTGGTCAATTTAAGCTTTTATACCAGGCGCCCAACACTACTTTTTAGTGGCGCCTGGTCTATGCATTTTTCACTGGAACCAGGAGCTAAAATGGTGGAACCACTGGGTAAATATCGACCAGCGCCTGTCAAATGTAAGGCTTGACAGGGAGTGTGAATTTCAAATGGGGTTACCTTAATGGGTGACTCCATTTGAAATCTACACCCCGTGTGGGAGCTACAGGTTATGTCTTCTACAGGGGGTGCATGTATTTAAACTGGAATAGCCATCTTACCTGTAATCCTATTGCAACATTAACCCTACAGCCAAATGACGTACTGACAGCTCGTTGTGACAGACCCAGACTACGGAACAGCTTAGAGAACGAGTTGGTCAGTGATATTCTAGGCCTCTCTTCAGCAACTACTATGCATGTGCGTACTGCCGACAGCATGATACCCTTAGCCTGTTGGCAAAATAGAAACCAGATATTATTGATTACGTCTAATATAAAGTGGCAAGTTTTACGTGATT
This sequence comes from Amphiura filiformis, assembly GCF_039555335.1. Taxonomy (NCBI): domain Eukaryota; kingdom Metazoa; phylum Echinodermata; class Ophiuroidea; order Amphilepidida; family Amphiuridae; genus Amphiura; species Amphiura filiformis. The sequence continues at coordinate 4,839,263 of NC_092640.1, forward strand.
TAATACACAGAATTCCACGATTTTCTGTTGGTGGTTTTAAATACTAAATTCTGTGATTTTCTGTGATGTCATTTCAATTCTGTGTTCACATTCCGTGATTAAAAATCACATTTCGATAAATCAACATTAAATATAAGTGTATGTCTACTCACCAATTTACAAAAGAAGTTACTTGCATTATATTTTTAGTTATTTTAAGGTTCATATCTGTGAAGACAGACTTCGTTTTCATTATTTTTACCTCACATTCTCATTATTTTTTCTTCATTTTTATTTTTCTCAAGGAAAACATGTTTTCTGTGAATTTCTGTGTTTTCCGTTTTTTTCTTAAATTCCATAGATTTTTTTGTTTTTCCGTGACACAGAAAACTTGCCACTTTAGTCTAATAGGTACAGTTGACGAGGTATATAGAGTAGGAACTTAGAACAGAAGTCGCAAAAAAAGAAGCAGCTTAAAGACACTGCACCATTTTTCGTCTTGTCAAGGTAGCGACATCAATGTTTTGACCCAGCAATCTATGCGGCGTTTTAAAACATGCGTGTGCTCTAAAATGTGCCAGCAAGTTTGGAATCAATGCTTGTTATTTGAGGCTGCATCTAATAATATTGTCGTTGGGCAGGAAAAACCTCCTATGTTCTTGTGCCCCCTGAACATGTTTAAAACTAAACTGCCAACAGGTTCCATAGGAGGTTTTGCTTTACATGTTCAGGGGCGAATGACACATACAAGGTTTTTCCTGTCCAACGACGATATACACACTGACATCACTGCCTTCCAGATTTTCATAGATATGCCCTTCCCTGAAATTTGAAAACACTGTTACACTTAAATTTGAAAACACTGTTACACTTTCCATAGATGACTCCATAGATAACAAAAACCAGATGAGAACAAATGAAATAAGAAAGAAAGGAAGGAGGGAAAGGATGGTGGATGGAATAAGGAGACTTGAGAGGAAAATGAGGAAGCAATTTACCTTGAGTGAGTGAGTAGCCTGCCCTAGGCCTTTGGTACATAGCTCCATTACTGAGTAGGAACAGAATGTATCTCGCACTGTAGAATAAAAAAACATATTCATTTCATAATTAACATATTATAGTATCTAGACAAGTCAAATTGTATCAATTGAGTCATTGCAAAGATTATTGGTAACTATATGAATACAGAAAGCTAAAAGCACTATACATTGGTTTGCCTCAAGTTCAGTAGTGACGTAGGTGCGTATTTCGCTGGTCGCAGTATTGAATCACACACTTAAAGTTAATATCGCAGATCATACACGCATGTATGCGTACAAGGGCGGATTGTCGGCACACTTGCAGCGCAACAGCGGAAGAGAATGGACATCACTACCAAACTTGGGGTGAATCAAAGAATAGGCAACGTACCTTTGTACTGACTAAGAGCTGTGAGCCAAAGAGCTGGGTTGGATTCTATTTCAGCTGGTGGGATGAGTATTGATTGATGACCAGAGTACACACTACTAAGAACCCACAGCACAAAGCCTAGTCCACAGTATGGGTCTAAGCAAAGACAGACAACGCGAGATGGATACAGTTCACACGCAAGCTTCTGTGACCTACAGGTGGCGCTAGCCGATGCATGCGACATCTGAAATGGAAAACGATTGAAATGAATAAAATTAGTAACATGTAGGAGGATATGAGTTATAACAGTCACTTTCTAGAAACAGTGCTTACTCTTTGAGTGAAAATATACTACTCATCTTGCACAAGTGTGAATACATGAACACACACGAAAGATATTCAGACCCAAACGGTACGGACTCATAATTACACTTTGTTTAAGGGAACTGGAATGAGCGTTTATGGCGTTTCGACAGTATTTTTTGTGGGACATGAGAGCACATCAGACATATCGAATTGCATTCTGAATATGAAGAATGTCTTTCTGATATCAAATAATTTTCATTTTATGAAATTTACAATATAATACAAATTTTATGACAAATTAATAAAATTTGATATTTTTCACATTTTTGAGATATAACAGTCCTCGAAGTAAATTTTATAAATTTAATGATATATTCTTAAAGTGTATGTAGCTGGGAGGAAAAGCCGACGATCAATTGAAAATTTTGACCTTTCATATTGAAGATATCGATTTTTTTCCCCAAAAGATCTTTCTTTTTTTTTGGTTTTTGGGAAAAAAAATCCATATCTTCAATACGAAAGTTCAAAATTTTCAATTTATCGTCGGCTTTTCATCCCACCTTCAGACACTTCAAATATAAATCATCAGATTTATAAAGTTTACTTCGAGTACTGTTAAATATCAAAAATATCAATTTTTAATGATTCGCCATAAAATGTGTATTACATTGCGAATGTCAAAAAATCAAAATTATTTGATATCAGAAGGACATTCTTCGTATTCAGAATGCAATTCGATATGTCTGATGTGCTCTCATGTCCCACAATAAAATACTGCCCAAAGGTTCATACCCCTTCCCTTAACGCTATGGTAAATCCGCCATATTTGGTTATCACAATGGAGTCCAAAATAGTGCCTCCGGCATTTATTAGCAAAACCTCGATATCTATAATAATTGGCACCTTTAAGCTTGAGTGTTACAATGATTTGCGCAACACATTACTCGAAAACACACAAACAAGGGGTGCAAGGCCAAATAACCCAGGGGACACTATTTTGCCCTGCATGAGATAAGCTAACATGGGGTGTCATCCTCTTTGGTTCCGGTATCTTTGTCACACACTTGCCCCCATATTTAAGCCCTTGATATCACAATACAGTAGTCCTCTGTAAATTTGTTTGGAGAAAATTTAACTTGAATCTCGGTTCTCTACATATTTAGATCTGCTTCAAATCAATTTATTCTGAATTTATTCAAATTTGCTTGATCCTAGGATCCGTCAATCCCGCTTCGATACTTGTAAATTGACTGAAATTATTTTGTCTCCATTGACTTACCTTGACTCCAGCTAGCATGCCCGTAGTAGACACACTGAAGTCGAGATAACATATCATCTCTGGCGTGGGCGCTCTATAGAGTTGCTGTAACTTCTTCTTGGGTAGGTCATCTGTGTCTAGGAGGGCTGGCCATGTCTTCACATCAACGGTAGCCATGGCTTCCTGAGAAACGTAATAATAGAGGAGAGACAAGGGTTATATAAGAGGACTTGCTTAGATGTTGATAGTAAAGTATGAGTTAGGCCAAACAAAAATTGTTGTGTAGCCCTCAAGCGGGGAAAATGTGAAGGTTGTGGTGGTTGGTCAACTGTACCAATTGAGCTAAACTGACTGCTTAAGATATGTACACAAGTTTTGATTTGATATGAAAAAATATCCTGAACAATAATTGCAAACAAAATACTTACCTTTGATTTCAGTAATTTGATTATGGTTGCCGTTGACAACACAGCTCTAGATTTGCTGACTTCTACTACCATCCTGACTGTGGGTAATGTCGTAACAAGATTCTGTGCATGGGGAGGCCTGACTGTAACTGGAACAGCACCTACATGGGTACAAAAAGTATAGAAACCATAATCACTCAAAGATACTGTCAGAAAATGCCTAACTATTAGGCGTAAATTCATTGAAGTATCCTGCGAGTCACTTGTACAATATTCATAACAGCTCAACATTTCACCCCTACGTAGAGAGTGGAAAGTAAAGTAAAGTACCTTACCTAAGTGCCCAAAACGATGACACTCCCAGGGCTTGAACTCGCAATCAAGGCTGAACCCGTAGAACTGCGCCACCGCGCCCCTGCATATAGTTTTCCTCTGCACTTACCTACATACAAGCAGCCATAGAAAGCCACCACAAGATCTACTCCTGGTGGGAAGATGAGTGCCACATGGTCCCCTGTGTTGATTTTGCCCTTTTCTTGTAGCAAAGCTCCCACTCTCTCTGCTTTCTTGTGCAGTTGACTACAGGTTAGAGTTGCTCCTATAGCACCCTGTTACAATTCAAAGTGAAAGATACAAGACTTAGATAGCCCTTGTTGCATATGATATTGACTAACCCGAACCATACTCAATACTACAAAATACTACTCTATAAAGCGACTGTAAGACCAAGCCTCAATGTGATCTGATTAAAAAATGATCCGAAATCACACAAAATTATTGGCCGGGTAACATTAACATTCATGGCTTGCTATCCCTGGTCTTGTCTTTTGCACCCATAAGGGTTGGCGACCAAACCAAAGCGGACCAAACAACTTTTCGCTTCATCACCTTTCCTTTCCCCTTGCCAAGAAATAGAGAGACAGTTAGGGTTAAGCAAAATTTGGCAAGCTGTGAGTAAAATAGTGGAATTTTCAGTGATTTTTGTTCTAGTGACTTACGCTTTTTTGGGAGGATGATGCCCCCAACGCCACCACTGATTACAAATCATCATACTGACCTTATTATTGAGGAGTGTAAATAAGATAAAATTGGGGAGATCATTAAAATGCAATAAAAAGAGTAGGGGTCCTAAGATTGATCCCTGGGGAACCCCGCATTTAATAGTCATACTGACCTTGTTATTAAGGAGTGTAAATAAGATGTGATCCGGTGTGCTCTGGGCTCTCCACTTGAGGACTTCTGACAGGAATTGATACTGAGAAATATAAAAGGCAAAAAGGAAACAATTATTATTACATCACACACAATAAGAAACCAATGATTAAAATGAATAGCACTCACATATAATTCAAAGATAGTAAACTATACAAATAATAACTACTACTGTGTAACGGCAAAATACACCTTTCTGAAGTGGTAAGTAAGATTATTTGATATCACTCATACATACATTGTAAGCAGTTTATTGCTTGACTGATTAACATTCAATATTTTTACTATAAGCCATCAAAGCATTTGCAAGCACCATCCCAGCAATGCTTGTACCCTGCAATGCATTGCAAACTTTTGTGCCTTAGCTGCATACAGCATACACGTTATTGGCAGGGAACAGCCTGATTCTATTTTTTGTGATTTGCACATGTATTGGGCTATTCCCGTTGAAATCCATACACCCCCTATGGCAGAGGTGATCTTATTCTTCCACACAGGGAGTGTACATTTCAAATGGGTTTACCTAAATGGGTGACTCCATTGGAAATCTACACCTCCTGTGGAAGATTAAAGACATGTCTTCCATAGGGTGTATGGATATCAACTGGAATAGCCCATCACCTCTATGACTTGACAATTTAGTTATTAGAAATAAGAATTATATTTCAGGGCAGAACTTGGTGTTGTGTTGTCAAATGTGTATGATTTTTTTTTAATGTGATACAATTTATGCAATGAGTAAAATATAAAAAAAAAGTAAACCTTTTTGCATTATAATCACTGGATGATTATATTATGGGGTACAAAAGTTTGATACAACCTCATACTCTATTAATGTTTTTTTGCACTGCAACTTCAAAAGTAGGATTCAATTTAGCGACACAAGGCAAGTGCTGATTTGCGCATTGTTACACATTTGTCTGGTCCTTGTATGTTTGTATGTGTTTGAATTTAGTGGCCGCTGAGCTACAATTGGATTTTTCCTGGCTTTGACTGAAGTGAATGTTATAAATAAATCAAATTTGTAAGTAGAACCTATTGGTCAAAAGGACAAAACAAGGAGAAAGAAATGACGATATGACATTGATGAAAGATGAGCTGCACAAAGTACAAGATGAAGAGATGAAGATGAGAGACCTAGCTACCACTACATATTGGGCTATTCCATAAACCCCTATAGAAGACATCATCTTCATCTCCCACACAGGGGGTGTAGATTTCAAATAGTCACCCATTCAGGTACCGCCTGAATTGAAGGTCATGTCATCATAGGGGGGTGTATGGATTTCAACTGAAATAGCCACTTGCTGAGATGGAGAAAAATAGTCAGTTTACATAGTTATAATCTACAAGAAAGAACTATCTATAACAAGAGTGTACACGATCATAATGTTAGCACAACAATACTGCACAAAAAGAAAGTCCACACTTGCTTGACTTGAGTAGTCATTATTCTTACCATGAATGATTAAGAACATTGAAATTAATGTGAAGTATTTTGTTTAGAATTATGAAAACTCAAAAATACTGTGGACTTTCTTTGGGTGCCTATTTCGTACAAAAATGACACAAAACACAGTATGATACAATTGGACGAAGAACAGACAGCTACATATTTAAAATCAAAAATAAAGTGGGATAAGCAGCATTTCATGCAGTGCACTCTATAAAATCACTTATTTTTCACTTTTATACTTGGATTCTATTGGGCAATATGCCATGATCACAAGAATATTATAGAAGAAAAATTGATGAAAGAAAATGTAACAAGAATATGTCTAAAACCTGTGAAGAATTTCAGTGGCAAGCAGTTTTCATGGCAACGCTAAAAATGCAGATAAGTTTTGATTGTGGCCATTCTTGCAGACATTTTGATTTTCAAGGTCGAATGCACATAAGGTTTTTCCTGCCCAGTGAACGGCATTCAATGTGAATTTTTATCCCAAAATGGTCAAACCAGGTAAGTGGTCAAGATGATGATAGAATTTATGGATCTTTTACATTTAAAATTATAAAAAAATATGTTACAGATTATTCTTAAAAATAACAATAATTCTTGGACATGATATATATTCATAGCTTATGAGTATGGTTTTGCACACACAAACACTCTAACAGAAACCAAATAGAGAAATAAATAATTCACAGACGAATGGGATGAACTGAATTAAAATCTAAACATCAACAAAAACAATTGCAACAAAACAAACCTTTCATACTCATTAGGTCAAAAGGGTAAAATAAAAGTCATAAAATTAACTGGTAAAATGGATGTTTGTTGCTTACATTTGTCAACTATGTGTACGCAGGGATCACATGCATTTTAATAATACTGTTACCAAGGTTACCAAATCAAAATATACAAATCAGGCAAAGCAACGGTGTTCAAGTTAGGTGGTGGTCTTACCCTATTTTGCATTCCCGGCTGCCATTGGGCAAAAATCAAATTTTAAATTATGATACATTTGGTAAATATGTTAAACTTAAGACTATCCTTAACTTTGCTCCGAATGGGGTATTCAAAAAATTGAAATCCATACACCCCTATAGAAGACATGACCTTAATCTCCCACACAGGGGGTGTAGATTTCAAATGGAGTCATCCATCTAAGTAGCCCCATTTGAAATTCACACTTCCCATGTGGTAGATAAAGGTCATGTCTTCCATAGGGGGTATATGGATTTCAACAGGAATAACCCAATGTGTTACATAAGCTCAGGTCTTGGGTGTTTGGGCTTTACTCTTTGATTTCAAATTGGTATTTGTTTAATAACAACTCAAGACCATTGTTTTATCAAACAATTTTGTATAACAGATGACTACAAAAATATCTAAAAATGCTTTCTTTGTACATATACATTCAGTGTAACACAATGTGATGGAATTTAGCACAAAATTCAAGCAGCAAAGGGTCTAAATTAATGTTACGTATAAAGCTTGTGTTGGTTTGCATAATTATATTAATCACACATAAAATTATCAGGTTTTTCCAAATCTCCATAATCAATTTTTTCAGGTACAGATATGCCTCACCTATCATAAAGCAAACCAATGATGTTTGATATCCACATGGGCTTACTGTCTTTCTTACAGAGTCCTTCATTGGTTAATTACATGATATAATCATATGAGTAGCCAATCAAAATAGAGCTTTTAGATTTAGAGCAATTTTAGGCTTAAGCCCCTCAAGCCCCCCTGACTATTATTATCACGGCTCAATACATGATATACATTTTTTTTAGCCCTCTTTGTAACCCATATGCATGGGGAAATACTAGAGATCATATACATTTTAATTTTATAATTTGAAAAATCCTGATAATGATAAAATAAAATACTTGTGCAAAAGCCTGTTAATATGTGGCACTGTACATTGATTATAGTTTCTTGACATCTGTGCTGGCGAGTAAGCCCTACTTCAACAACATATGTGACATGAGATGAACTGAGTCTAATTTTGCTAATATTGATTTCAAGTTATTGACAAAACAGGTGATATGTTCTTTTTATTTACCCTACCCCTCCCCCCTCCTTAAAATTGTGAAACTTTACGAAAGAGGCTGCTTTTGTGGATAAGCAGTTATCAAGAGCTGGCTTTTGAACTTCATTTAAATTAATTAAGAAATGCCCATAACTTTGTAACCAGAAGTCAATTTCAACAGAGTTTGGATCATACTTTAGCATTTAAAGTGTGAATGGAAAATGAAAATTCAAAATTGCTGCTATGAGACTCATTCCTCTTGAGTGTGCACATATGTTGTAGTGTATGTAAATTACAAATGGCAAGTTAATGCATAGCTGTATTGTTAAGCTTTAAGCATTTGATAGGTTTAAATATATATATTGTGATATGGAGGTTAGGCTGGGGATAAATGAAACTGATTGCACAAAGCGTACAAATGAAAAGCTTAAAAATTGTGATGAAAATTCAAAATTCCTTATGTCTTTCTTGTGTCTGGGAGAGAATTGCACATACCATTACCGGTCATTTTGTGCAAACTTTACAATTTTTGGTGCAAGCCTGTCAGGTAAGTAACTTTTATATCCAGATATTCTTATCAATTGGGCTATTCCATTTGAAATCCACACTCCCACTGTAAAATATTTAGCTAAAGTCTTCCACAGAGGGAACATGATTTTCAAATAGAATACACAAGTAACTTCCATTACTCACACCACTTGTGGAAGATATACGTACACCCATACAGGGGGGGAGTATGGGATTCAAAGTAATTAACCCTAGCCAATTCCATTTGAAAAACATACTCCCTCTGTGTAGACTTTTCTTAAATCTTCCACAGGGGTATGCTGGCAGATTTCAAATAGAATAGTCCATTAGCCACATTTTCTATGAATCACATTTAATTCGTCGTTGGGCAGGAAAAACCTTCTATGTGTCATTGGCCCCTGAACATGTTTAAAGCAAAACCTCCTATGTAACCTGTTGGCAGTTTTGTTTTAAACATGTTCAGGGGCCAAAAGCACAGGAGGTTTTTCCTGCCCAATGACGTATGTGAAAATCAATTCAGCCCTACCTTCCTGCCAGCATCACTATCTTCATCCACCGTACCAATTTCCCTGCCAGTAGCGCCTGCAATACGACAGCCACCGACTAGATTGCCCATCATGATGGAAGCTGGTCCTACTTCACCTGGTTTGGTACGAGGCTTGGGGAGATTGGTCACACACCTAAACATAAATAATGTGAAGGTTGAGGTCATTAATGAGTTCAGGTTAAATCATATTGCATGCTTCATCTTTTGCAGTAAATTTTGTTTTATTTTAAGTTTTGATGTGATATCACAATACTTTTTTATCATGAATGATATCCGAAACTAATATTAGCAACTTACGATATGCGGGCACATCAACACGTTGGTTGGATGAAGTGAGCCCTCTAGGAACCTGTGTTTGGTTTCTGATAAGTGGATGCCACCTAATGGTGTCTGAAATCAAAATCAACAAAATACATCATAAATAATGCATGTCTGACAACAATATTATTGTGCAACTATTCAAAAATGTCTATACTTTGTTTTGCCTCAAGCTTTGCAACTACGTCATTACCAAACTCTAGTGGAAACAAGATATAATGAATTAATTGTTCAGTAAACATATTTGAAGATGTTTACAAATTATGCTTAACTTAAAATTGATCAGTTCCACTGTTGCTATGCACCTCTGATTGGTTCGAATAGCATGTACAAGTATCGAAATTGATGCGCACATGTTGAACTGTGTTATATTCTGTCATATCACATGGCTAAGAACCAATAAGATTGTAAGAACTTTTTTAAGTGTTTAAGAATTCATCATAACAGAGTCAGGAAGCCATCTGTTCTCTGATTATCATCTTTAATGAAACTAACTGCAAAAGTTCTTGTGGCCAGTAACAGGCCCCACCCATCATCATAACAAGCAAAGCATATCAAATATATTAGCCGAAGAAAGATTGTTTTAAGTACACATTTTTCCCTAGCTCCATTGCAGACTGGAATATTTGACCAGAAAATCTCATTAACATTATAAACACAGAAGCAAGCACTGTCAACACACTACAAGCAGGAAAGGAACTCAAGCAACTAAAACAAGATCAACAGCAATTGTTGATCTTTGCACACAACCTATTCCTCTGTGTGTGGCTCCCAACCTGGAGTGTTCGAGAGCAATGTCAAAGAAAAAGATGAAGAATTTAGAAAAAAAGTTGTGTTTTCACTTACCTTGGGTAATGAGTTTGGAGGCACCAGTGCCAAGCAGTAAACTCCCACCTGATGGATACTATCAATAGCCTGTAATACACGACTCATCCATTGGAAGCACTGTCAGGGAGTAAGTACACATACATACACAGCCTTGTAAATCATGTAAAACATTGAAGCAAAGATCAGGAGTCTCATGTGACTTTTTAAAAAAGAAGTGTTTCAACTGGACTTGATTTTAAAGAACATTTTGAATGTATTTAAGGGATCTAATATGAGCGTTTATTATGCTTTCGACAGTATTTTTTTGTGGGACATGAGAGCACCTCAGACCTATCGAATTGCATTCTGAATACGAAGCATGTCTTTCTGATATCAAATAATTTTCATTTTTGAAAATCACAATATAATACAAAATTTATGACAAATTATAAAAATTTGATATTTTTCAAATTTATGATATATAACAGTCCTCGAAGTAAATGATATAAACCTAATGATTTATTCTTAAAGTGTATGTAGCAGGGAGTAAAAGCCGACGGTCAATTGAAAATTTTGACCTTTCATATTGAAGATATGGATTATTTTCCCAAAAGACCTAATTTTTTTTGGTGTTTTGGGAAAAAAATCCATATCTTCAATACGAAAGGTCAAAATTTTCAATTGATCGTCGGCTTTTCATCCCACCTACATACACTTTAAGTATAAATCATCAGGTTTATAAAGTTTACTTCAAGTACTGTTAAATATCAAAAATATCAATTTTAATGATTTGTCATAAAATGTGTATTAAATTGCGAATTTCAAAAAATGAAAATTATTTGATATCAGAAGGCCATTCTTCGTTTTCAGAATGCAATTCGATATGTCTGATGTGCTCCAATGTCCCACAATAAATACTGTCCAAACGTTCATACCCCAGCCCTTAATGCTACAGTCCCAATGAATGCAAATGTGTTCATATTTATTCAAAGTACAAATGCTGTTTTTATTTCACATTTCAGGTGGGATGGGATGCAGTAATGCCTGCCATCGAGGTGTATGAATACGTGAAATTGGATTTGTTTATACATGAGCTATATTATTCTTATTCCCAATGCTGTAGTAAGGTTGCAAATATTAGCAGCCATCACAAATTGGGTCAGCCAACATCAGGTTTTGTGTCCAAATTGATATGATGATGTAACAAATTATTCATGAATAGGTGCGACCATGGCTACCACTGCTACCTTTGCTACAGCGCTCCCTATTCCCTATTATTTTCACAAGCTAAGATTTTACTCCCATTATATAACTAATAATTTATCTCCCTTTACCTCTTCCTCCGTAGCTTCTGGTCTCTGCTCAGCAATGATGATAATCCTCTCATCCTTCAGCACCTTAATCGCAAACACTGCAATACGCCCTCTATAGATGAATTTCATTGGTTCTACTGCAAGCACCGTTGCTATGATGTCATCTGTGTTGTGTCTCCTTCCAGCTATCATCATCAACCCATCCACCTTACCACACACAAATACCAAGCCGCCCTAGAGGAGTAAAAATGGTACCAACATTTTTATTTTTGTACTTTGACACTCTAAAAGCTTCATTTTATATATTGGCAATGAATTCATAGCTTCCTCTTGGAGACCTTGAGAAGGGGACAAGGTCACATTTCATTATTCATTATTCATTATTTGGCATCATTTCATTATTTGCTATTGGTACATGGTTATACATGGATTCAAACAATCAAACATGTTCCAAATGAATTACTGCAGCATATCATATGTTCATTTTGCTCATATTATGAAATCAAAATCTTTTTAAATAAATTACTATTATTGCAAGCGCATCTAAAAATGCTCCGGAAAGGGGTGAGGGATTCTAAAATTTCCATTATTTAGTACATGCTCTACCTCTACCCCTACTGCTGCAAAACACAGCTAAAATGCTTACAAGAATGACATAAACATAACTAACAAGAAAACAATTTTAAAATAACATCAAGTAAAAGAAAATTGAGATTTGAATGAAAATAATGAAAGTTTTGGCCAGTTTTGAAAAATGACGAGCACTCCAAGAGGAAACTATGAATTCATTGCCATTGGCCTAATAGTAATAAACATTGAATGTCTTTTTCATTTGATACAAGATATCTTCTTGTTATGTGAATACTAGTGTAAAAGTTACATAGTACTTACCGGTCCCAGGAATCCTAGTAATCCTGTCCTAGCAAAATTCTGATCACTAACAGAATTGCCATCTTCATTTAATGCAGTCACCTGAACAATAAAAAAATGGAAAACAATGTTATGAGGGAAAGAACTACTTTCTTCAATAAAACTCACTCCACTCCTTTGCATAAAACTCATTTTAAGCATTAACATTCATTCAGCTACATTAAACTAATTTCATGCAAACTAGTACTGTACTATAATTTTCCTACAAATCCTCCAATAATGAACCCCTACCACCATATCCAACTTGGAACTGAATATTTGTGACTTTTCAGTCCAACAGATCACAATAAAGGTATTTGATTATATCCAACTAGCTACTCACACTGAATGCATTTTGACTCTTTCCTTTCAAGCCCCAATAGTTGACACCTATAGCTTCCGATGCCACACACAGCTCTCCTATCTCATCTGTCTTACACAGGACTGGTGGTCCATCAATCTTCACTACAACCATAGCAGCTGTAAGCAAAATAACATTTGAGTTCATCAGTGTCAAGTCAGTGTAGAGGTCCCTAGTTCAATTTTGTTTTCCTTCCTATACCAATTCAAGGGAAAGAATCCGTTGAACACCTGATAGTGCCTAGTACTGAATTATGGTCAGCCTTTTACAACAAGAATGGGACCTGACGTTCAGAGCCGAGGTAGATTTTTTCTTTTTACCCTACTATTGAGACCTTTCCAATTAAGCATCAACAATCGATCCAAGGATTGAACAAATTTGGCTCTGGTACCTTATTTATGAATGTGACCAGATACCAAATTAAACTGGTATTGCCATCAAGCATGGAGCTATTCCAGTTGAAATCCATACACCCTCTATGGAAGCCATGACCTTAATCTTTCACATACAGTTTGTCCACTCTTAAGTACAAAGTGACAACGCGTGTAAACAGTGCACAGTTCCGTGTTGGTACTTTGTACTTCAGAGTAGACTGACTGTAGAGTGTGTTAATTTCAAATGGGGTTACCTGAATGGGCGACTCCATTTGAAGTTTACACCTCCTGTGTGGGAGGTTAAGGTTATGTCTTCCATAGAGGGTGTATGGATTTCAAATCGAATAGCCCATTTTACCAATCAAACTTAAGAATTGGACAAGTTAGGCATGACTACTTTAAGGCTGTACTGCATCCTTCAAGGTTTGTGGTTCCTAAAAAGAGGTGTGATACATAATATCAATCTATTCCTCACAAAACATGATGTGGAAAACATTTTGACCACACTATATTATGAGCTGACATCAAGGATATGAGTGACTTACCTCCTGGCATGACAACACCAACATCTTGTAATGTTAATGATGTGAGTTTATCATCTGTATCTACTCTGACCACACCATAGCTAAGACCAGCCATTGATAGCACCCCTCTTCCTGACGCTGTACTGCCACCTTTGCCAGGCCTACAAAATGAAACAAACAAAATGTTCCATCACCATTCAGGCACTATATTAGTTTGACTTAAAGAATATAAACAATGGCATAATGAAAACTATGACACCTTTGTCTGTTCTATTATTCCCATGTCTCAAAAGCACTAACTTCTTCAGCTAGTTTTGGTTTTGTTTTTTACCTTCATTCGCTACATTTTCTTTCTGATAAAATTTCTGAGTCCAATTCCCATGTTTTTTTCATTTTCATTTCATTTCATTTCATTTTAGAACTGACTCGACCCGATACGACCCTCATCTGCTATGACCCGGTGACTAACCTTCTGATGGAGACTGTTAGTGCTTCCGCTGCACATGCACATGGACACAACACTTCAGGTTTGAGTCCTTTACTTTGGAAGGTGCTAAGAAATGCATCACAAGATGATAGGGACCCTGTAAAAAGAAATGGAAGGAATAAACCTCAATGAAATAATTAACAGATCTTTTTTAAACTCATATCATTTCTATGCTGTTGTTTTTCATATTGAAATTTTCAGCTGCCAAATTGTGGATCCAAATAATGCTTTTAATGCTCCCACAACATGGGTGTCCAATTGTCCAACCAATGCCCAAACAGTGCTCTGAGCAGTCTTCTTGTCCAAGGCATATTTTAGTATAAGCGATGCAGCAAGTGTTGCTTAGTTTGTTACCCACAGTTGATCATGAATACATTGCAGTATCTCAAGCACACACAATGATATAAATCACATGACACAAATACACATTTCATTAATGAGACATTCATTTAGTTCATGCTCGCCTTGTCCTTTATTCACCCATACTTACATGGATTTGCCCCATCAGCAACCAGTAGCATTCTGAGTGACCCTAGATTGATTTCCTTATGTTCTTTCTGTGCCATTAAGCCCCAATGCATGTCCCTAGACTTCACAATTGCCAGTGATGCTGCAAAATACAAAAACAAAAATTACCATGCTATACAATGTTTCATTGAGTCTCAAATCCACTTTTGCAAGTGATGTTTTGTAAAAATTTAATTTGTAAAATCCTGCATGAAGAACATAAGACAAGTTGAATTGCTACTCACTCAATAGTTCCACTGGAAGAACTTGGAACATGGAGTTCCAAGACAGAAGATTCAATACCCGAGTATAGGACTTATAGTTATAAAAATAGAAGTAGCTTGAAGCTCACACAGTCACACTGCATTGCTTAAATTCATGCCATAGCAATTTCCCCCTCTCAAGTAAACTTGACAAAACATTGTAAAATATCTGTCAAATATGCCTAGGTGTTAACTTAACTCTCTCCACGTGGTTGTCTTCAAAAAATTTTTTAAAAATTGTACATTTTCATGACCTATTTGAAATCAGCATCAAATATGCATTACAATGAGTACAAACAAGCCCAGTATTGATTCAGTGGTTCTTAAGATAGCTCTTGATATTTTGAGAAAATATATCAATAACTTTTTATGTTGAAGGCTATGGCTAGCACGCAAAGCATTAATTGATAATGGAAATAATTGCGTCATGTAACTCACCTTTATATTTAGAGACCATATGCATCCATGACGCTGGGTTGACTTTCATTAATGAGTAGGGTACAAAGATGACATGCATGCCATTAAATACACTCTGTAATAGAAACAAACAGCAGGTCAAATATGGAAGCTATAAAGAATTATATTTTATCAAAACATTGTCTCCTCTAAAAGTCCCTTTACCTTTGAGCTTCATCAATGTTTTTATTGCTCATCTAAATTTTGATGTATCCCACACTTTTGATCCTCAAGTTACAGAATTATTATGACAGCCATAATGCTGTAACTTTGATCAAGATTCACCTGCTCAGTCAACTAATTACATGTTGAATTTGATGACACAAGCCTTCACTGCGGATAGGCCGTCTTCAACAGCTTTTTTTAAACTATGGTGTACTTGCTTAGAATATTTTGAAATTATGATTATAAATTCAAACATAACATTTACGCAAAAGTCATGATTTTTTTTAAATTGCGGAAGTATAATACTAAAGGTCTTTTTATGATCTCTTATTATTGTAAATGAATACAAGCATTAGCCGAAGGTCACTCCCTAGGACCACTTGACTGCACAAGACTATCGCATGTAACTCATGGACCCACATGGGTCATGTACTGCCTCTAGCTAATACATCAACCCATTTCTATGGTCATCTCAGTGACAGATAACCTCCAGGGAACTCAAGTTATGAAGTGAAAATGCACACTCTGTCTAAGTCAGAGGTAACGTAATGACATCCACCAAGATAACCACTTACAGCTAGTATACTGTGCCATAGGCCTACATCTCTCTTGAAGTCTAATACATTGACCATGGTCTCTCCTTCAGAATAGTTGCATGCTACTGTCAATGTCCTGCAATGGTACAGCATGGCTTTACGTGTGACAGTCACTCCCATTACACTGCCATCTCTATCAGTTGTATACTGTGGGTAAAAGAAAATGCATTCATTGATATGCTCAAGTAACAGATGTCTTAATTTACTATCAAAATCTTTAAAGCTTGAAGAATGTAAACAAACCCAATGTTGCAACAAGAAGCATGAGTTATCCCAAATTTGGAGATGAAACACTTTTACCACTAGCCCTTTCCTTCACATCTACTTCTAATTCATGTTTTTAATCTTTAAATCAAATTATGGCAGTCTGTGAGATTGTACAATATGATAGCCTGAATTCATGTTACAACGGCATGCTAATGAAGCCATGTTATTATCTTTTATAAAATTCCTTCACAGTTTTTATTTTGGCGCAGTTTATGGCGTAAACATGAAGTCAGGTTCTGATTTGCTAGTTGAAACATATCACATCAGCACCTCATTTGCCGATACATCTGTGCAGTATCGCGTGACGCAGTTGTGATTTTACGCGATCTGTTGGCCAGTACGAAGGAATTTTGAAAAAGATAATAATCCACAACAAAGTTGCACACTTCTATGTTGTTTTAAATAATGTTTAATAAATTTTGATTTATGGAACACATTTTGCCAGAGGTTTCAAAGCGCTGCAATTTCGCTGCCACTGGTGAATCATCAAAATCAAATTGCATCAACTAGGCTGGTTGCAGCGAAGCCTGGCACAAACCTATTATATCTGCACTAATCACCAATTTTGAAAGCAGGAGGAAACCAGAAATCCCTGAGCAAACCTGCGAGAGCGAGCATGGATCAGGATAAACCAAGTGCACATAGAGTCCTTGGGCTTGGCCGGGGCTTGAACCCGGCACTCCGGTGGTGCAAGTTAAGGGAACAACCGCTGCACCAATTCGCTCCCCCAATGCCATTGTTCATCCAAATTGTTCATGACATACACAATTGTAAGAAAACAAAGGTAGTCTAAACAAGGCTATTGTATCAACCATTTGCCCAATATATCCTCATTTGTAGTTACCTCAATATATGCAGGTGCATCATCAGCCATTCTAGGTGGCATCTGCCAGTCTTTGGGTGGCTTGTTAAGGTGCTCTGTCACATGCCAATTCAGATGAGGCCAACCTGGAAATATAACATATAACAATATTAGATCTGGAATTTTGAAATGGAATACGCTTATTTCATATAGGGTGGATTTCACTACGAGTTATAATGCATCTGAAGTCCTTTTTTCAATCTTTAAGTCTTAACCCTTTGCAACTCTAACATGTGAATCCTACGAAAATGCTGCAATGGGTTAGGAGCTCATGATGGGTGTATAACTTACAATGAGTTGTAGCTCTTTGTGAAATCCACCCATAGTCATCATACCAGGGTTAACAAGATATGTTTGTTGGAGGGATTGTTTTGATAAATGTTGCCTGTCGAAATCCATTAACACTAAAATTGGATTTTCGTTTTTAGAAAATGTGACTTTCTAACCCATAGTTTTGAACAAAGTAGGCAATTCCATTTAAAATCTATGCTCCCCCTGTGGAATATTTAGTTAAAATTCTTCCACAGGAGTATGAATTTCAAATAGAATAGACAATTGGGTCACTTCCATTTGAAATACACACCCTAGATACCGGTAAAGCCACATACAAGGGGAGTATGAGTTTCATTGTAATTAACTCTTGCCAATGTCATTTGAAAAACATACTTCCTCTGTGGAAGACTTCTCTTTAATCTTACCCAGGGGTATCATAGATTTCAATTGCAGTGGCTGTTCATAACCTGAGAACTGGGTATGAAATTACAAATTCCATTCTAACATTCAATGTACAATTGTGAACAACATATTTATGTGGAAAGTGAAAAAAGTTGGACTTTGAATCTTGCAACTACCATAATTAACAGCCTCCCTAAAAATAAAATGCAAACCCATTCTATCCTCTCCTAAACAAACTGTAACTGTGTAAAGCACTAACCTATATACATGTTACCCGTAAACAGATGCATCGGTAGGATTGTAGATCAAATTATTTAGATTTTTGTGTGACAAATCCAATAAAATATACTCACTGACTTGAGCTTTCGCCATCCAGGCTGATGGCTTGATCACAAGTGATCTGGTCCACTGCATTTCCCGCAGTGTTTGGAGGAGGAGAGAGTGGCGTTAGGTGAGCTTAAGAAATCAAATGATTTGTTAATAATGGGTGCTGACAAAGGGAAGTGCACTGTAGTTCAGACCAAAGATAATTATGAACAGAAGGTTAATGAGATGCTCAGTGACCAAAACACCTATGAAAAACTGAGCAAAGATCCCACGCCTAGGTACAAAAGAAAGTTGGTAGACATCATGAAAAGGCTCAAATCGGAGGATAAGATCGACGAAGGTCAATACAGATTGTTATACCCCACAGCTGAAAACACCCCCCGGCTCTATTGCACCACCAAAATTCATAAAACGGGGAACCCGATCCGCCCTATAGTTGACTATACAGGTTCAATTGGCTATCAAACCTCTAAAGCATTAGCTGAAATTCTCGCTCCATTAGTCGGCACCTCGGAACACCATGTGGTTAATTCAAGTCCCTAGCGGAGGAGATGATGGGGATATGCATCGACGATGGTGATATTTTTAATTCACATGATGTCGCTTCCTATTCACCAACACTCCCATAGAAAAATATCTTGACATCATCAAGGAACGGCTAGAGAATGACAAAACACTCAAAGACAGAACAAAACTAAATACGGAAGACATCATCGAGCTCTTACAATTTATCCTCACAACCACATATTTCAGCTTTCATGGACAAATCTTTCGCCAGATTTTCGGTGCAGCCATGGGAAGTCCGGTCAGCGCAATCGTGGCTAATCTTTTCATGGAGTGGTTAGAGAAAGAGGCCATAATGACAGCACCACTAGATTGTAAGCCAAAGTACTGGAGGAGATACGTTGACGATGTTTTAGAGATCATTCAGAAAGATACTACACTCAAGCTTACAGAACATCTCAACACCATCGACCCTACGGGCAGCATAAAGTTTACCCACGAGGAAGAAGACCAGGGGAAAATCCCCTTCCTGGATACTCTAATAGTTCGCAGGGAAGACGGTTCTGTAAAAATGCTCGTGGTACCGTAAAAAGACCCATACGGATCAGTATCTTAATTTCAAGTCTCAACACCCACTCCACCAGAAGCTCGTGTAATTAGAACGCTCATGGACAGAAAGGATAATATAGTGACGGAAGAAGTAGACAAAAGGGGAGAAGAAAGAAAGATCAAGAACGCTTTAATGGAATGTGGTTACCCTATGGGCGTTGACAGAGTCAAACACCAGATGGAAGCGAAAACCAAAGAGCCAAAAAGCCTAAGAAATCCGACGAAACACCATCAAAAGGTATGGTTGTGATCCCCTATGTCGAAGGTCTTTCGGAACAACTCCAAAGGATTTTTCAAAAACACAAAATTTCAACAGCCATGCGACCTACAAACACACTCAAAAGCATTCTTGTGCATCCCAAAGACAAGAAAGACATCTTAGAAACCAGTGACGCAGTTTACGAAATCCCTGCAAAGGTTGTGATAAGTCGATGTGGGAGAAACAGGAAGGCAATTCGGCGTCCGTCTAAAAGAACATCAAAAAGACTCTGAAACGGTCAAAGACACAAAGTTCACCCGAGCAAATAGAAAAGCGCCAACATCAGAACAACATAAGTCAGCGATCACAGATCACGCCGCCCAAGAAAATCATGTTATCAATTGGGAGGGGGCCAGCATACTAGACAAAGACTCAAATGCTGTTTCAAGAAGAATCCGAGAATCAATTCAGATCCGCAAGAAGGGGCTAATGCAATCAACCGCGATGACGGCTCTTTTTTTCTTTGTTACGTATATGATCCACTGCTAAAACAAACTTTGATCCCGAGGAGTGAGAGTGCATCCAAACACCGCGGGAAATGCAGTGGACCAGATCACTTGTGATCAAGCCATCAGCCTGGATGGCGAAAGCTCAAGTCAGTGAGTATATTTTATTGGATTTGTCACACAAAAATCTAAATAAAATAAAATATATACATGTTAGTGTGCTTATTCATCAAGATGAAATTGTGAAACGATAAAAAAATTACAGATGAACAGGAGAAACAAAATTGTTGCTTTCTACAAAAACCTTTTGGTGGCAAATGTAATCATCAAATTGCAAAAATGGTGAATGTCTAGTTGATGAGCTATTCCAGTTTAAATCCATACACCCCCTATGGAAGACATGACCTTAATCTCTCACACAGGGAGTGAAGATTTCAAATGGAGTCACTCATTCAGGTAACCCCATTTGAAATTCACACTCCCTATGTGGGAGATTAAGGTCATGTCTTCCATAGGGGGTGTATGGATTGTAACTGGAATAGTCCAATATATTGAATATATGGGAATACACTAGGCATCACTCACTCAAAACATCTACATGTGATATTGTGTGACATCATGAATGACTAGGGTAACAAAACCAGTTATTGAAATCAACATCAAATCAAAATTAAAACCATCATGAATATTAATCAAGGAATAATAATGGAATAACCCACACACTACATTAACCCTAACCCTAGTCTAACAGACAGGATGCCTGGGTTAAACCAGAATTATGCCTTGATCAAACAAAATAAAAACATCATTAAAGCTATTACTTGCAGAGGGCCATGCATCTGGTTGGAAAATTCTTATCCATTCATTTATTATTAAAGGACAAATATCAATATGGAATCCTCAAGGATCCATTCTTGGTCCTCATATAATTTAGAGGTGTAAATTTGGATACGATTATAAGAATTCTAGCAGAAATTCTCCTACATTTAAAAAAAAGATACTTTTTTTTCTTGCAAATTTCTTTGACCATAATTCAAATTGTTTATGAATTCCGAACTTTTTGCTTCGTAAAACAACATGGAGAACATATAGAAACTCAGTAATTGCAAGACTCAGGCATGAGAATGATCATCCATGAAAAAACCTGAAGAGTTTGAAAAAAGCCTGAAAAAGCGTGTGAAATGAGGCTAAAAAGGCCAAAAACAAGCTGAAATTAAAAGAAAATGCGGAAATTTGGACCAATGACAAAAAAGCAGGAAAATTCTCATGCCTGAAGACTGGCAAGGTCAAAGGACAAATACAGGGATGTGAGAGGCCACAGACCAAAAAAGAGGAAAATTACTAAAAAAAAAATGCTGAAAACAGCCAAATATGGGCTGAAAAAGAGGAACTCTCACACCCCTGCAAATAAACAGATAGAAATGGACGATCATTTTCCAACACATCTGTGCACCCTAACCAACCAAACATCTACTCATAAATCAATGATGTCAACATGCTCCAATCAAAGCAAGACTATAATGGTTAGTCTTCACTCCCAGTCACATTCAAACGATTACCTCTAGACGCCCTTTGTAAAGTGGAGAAGGTGGGCATGTAATCCGTGTATAATCGGTCTAGAATGAGACATAGGAGAATTGATGGTCATTTTTGTTTTCCGCAAAAATGAGAAACAAATTTCATAAAATACACAGTAAAGCATAAACATGCGCACACTCACATGCACTCTGGCACACACCGCACATGATAGACTAGGAGCCCAGACAATTTATTCAGCTCATCAGACACAAAAGGTTTGATGGCCTGGTTATGTTAGTATAGGGCCAAGATTCAAAATTCCATATTGCTGCCGGGTCACAGCCTGTACCTTTAGCCTGGGGGTCACAAAATAGGGGGCCAAAAAATGCATTTATTCAGCTCAAGAGACACATGGACAAAACTTGTTGGATATCACTCCCAGGAGGATACTTTTCATGCCTATAGCAATGACAGCAATTTGGGCCTGTACGGGGGCCCAGACAGTAGCCCCAAAGGGGCCCGCCCATATGGTGTTATTCAGCTGAAGAGACACATGGATAAAACTTTTTGCATTGGAACTCTCACCCATTGGGGTGCTCAAAAATACCAATGACAGCAACTTTGTCCTGTACGGGGGCCCAGACAGTAGCCTTAAAGGGCCTGATGTCCAACAACTGATTTATTCAGCTGAAGAGACACATGGATGAATCTTTTTGCCGTGGAACTATTTCCCATTGGGGTTTACAAAAATACCAATGACAGCAACTTTTTCCTGTACGGGGCCCAGACAGTAGCCTCAAAGGGCCCATGGCCCATAACTGATTTATTCAGCCGAAGAGACACATGGATGAATCTTTTTGCAGTTGAACTATTACCCATTGGGGTTTACAAAAATACCAATGACAGCAACTTTTTCCTGTACGGGCCCCCAGACAGTAGCCTCAAAGGGCCCATGTCCCATAACTGATTTATTCAGCTGAAGAGACACATGGATGAAACTTTTTGCAGTGGAACTATTACCCATTGGGGTTTACAAAAATACCAATGACAGCAACTTTTTGCTCACGGTATGGGGGCCCAGACAGTAGCCTCAATGGGCCCATGTCCCAAAACTAATTTATTCAGCTGAAGAGACACATGGATGAAGTTTTTTGCAGTGGAACTATTACCCATTGGGGTTTACAAAAAATACCAATGACAGCAACTTTTTCCTGTACGGGGGCTCAGACAGTAGCCTCAAAGGGCCAGATGTCCCATATGTTAACACCTTGTTTGGTAACTCAACCAGAGTTAAATTGATGTACCAGTGCAGAAGGATCGGCGTCAAGTCTACATTACATCAAAATTTAGGAAGCTTCTTGCGAATCTACAACCAGATACATGCGCATATTTTTTTTTTTTTTTTTTTATCTTGCAGAACTTACATGATCACTCCCCTGGATCATTCAGCCTGCTGTTTGAGCTTTGCTTCTTCAAGTGAGTTTTCCCAAGCCAATGGAAGACTTAGACTGCATCTGTCATTCCTATTCACAAGAGAGGTTTGAAGTCTATTCTATCTATGTACCGCCCCATCTCTGCTCTGCATCTTATTGGAAACCAACTGATATCAGGTAGACAGTTTCGATTTAGACCACAGCACAGCACAGCACACATTCTGACCCAAGAGTGGTCCAACTCCCTGGACCGAGGTAACAACCTGTGTCTGGTTGCCCTGGATATCAAAGGAGCATTCGACAATGTCTGGAATAATGGCCTTTGCTCGAAACTCACAGCAAAATGAGTATCTGGCAAGCTGCTCATCTGGATTAGGAGCTACCTGACAGATCGTTCCATCAAAGTTGTCTTATCTATCAATGCATTAGTTCCCCAGGGGTTAATATTCGGCCCACTGTTGATCTCTTGTTCTCTGTCTTCATTGATGACCTGGGTGATGAGTATGAAAACCAACTCGACCTCTCGTAGATGATTCCACCTTGTTTTGTGAGATTACATCTAGAGACAACAAAACATAACTGATTGCATAATGGGCATT
Organism: Amphiura filiformis; assembly: GCF_039555335.1. Lineage (NCBI taxonomy): Eukaryota > Metazoa > Echinodermata > Ophiuroidea > Amphilepidida > Amphiuridae > Amphiura > Amphiura filiformis. The sequence continues at coordinate 4,862,950 of NC_092640.1, forward strand.
TACTGAGCGCCCACAAAGAACGGAGCGCTTTTATTTACAAGAGAATATAGGCCCTATACAGGTACATGAACCAGAGATATAAACTAATAAGAACAATACAAAGCATAATATATGTCATGAAAATTTGATAAAAGCATGAAAAAACTACTTGAACAGGTATGTTTTCAAATTTTCTTTGAAAAGATGGAGTGAACCAGCTTCCCTGAAGAAACAGCAACAAAGAATTCAGTTTTAGCCTCGTTTAACTGCAATTTGTTTAAATTCATCCACTGCTTGATTTCAGAAACGCAGGATTGTAGTTTATTCAAGGCAAGTTGACACGATCCGCTCTACTCTCTGATCAAAGCTTATGTAAATGTGCATGTTGTCTGCGTAAATGTGAAAGCAGACACCATTTGCACAAAGATGTTTTCCAATCAGGTGAGTGCAAGCATTGTAACGCAACCATGAGGTCGTTACTGCTAGCCTGAACAGAGACCTGGAGAAAATGAGGATCTGGCTGGGCAGACAGATAGAAGGTGACCTTTAAGCTAGAGATCTTTCTGTTTGGTACCGCCAAACTGGCTGAGAAGGAGGAGCTGAAGATCCTGGGAGGGAGTCACAGTTTAAACAAGCTGACCTGGACAAAGCAAATTTCTAACATCTCATCCAGAGCAGCACAGAAGCTGGGCGCGATGAGGAGAGTTGCAAACAAACTTGATGTCAGAGGCGCGGCAGGGCAACTATTTACAAGGCTCAAGTTCGCAGTGTGATGGAATACGCCTCACTGTCTTGGATGAGTGCCAGCGCCACCACTCTAGGATTACTAGACTATCCAGAGGAAGGCCCTTCAATCATAGACGTGAGTTAATCAAGTACAGAGCTGAACATCACATCTCTCCATCAAAGACGTCAAGTGGCTGCAGCAACAGTCCTCTACAACAGCTTGTGCCCACCAGAGCCAAAGCCATAGTCAGAAGAGCTACCCATAGGCAGGGAGGGGGAATTACAGGCCCGGGGTTAAATGAACGCACAGGCCCCCTTTGATGAGCGATGACATTTAGGACTTCATAAGTGTGTGGGGGGGGGCATGTTAATAACATGGGGATGGAGGTTGGTGTAAAATCCTTGAAAACATGTTGAAGCGGAGTGAAAGTAGCATGTTTATATGCCACATGATATTAAGTTTCTTAAAAGAATTCTGTGATTTTACAATTTCAAGCTCATATAATCAAAATATGAACATTGAAGGGGACAAATGCACGTAAAGCACGCACAAATATGTTATTTTGCTCCCAGATTAATTACTTCCGCGTGAAGCGCAGAAAATTTCAATGCCAATTTCAAGATAATAATCAAGTACAAGTATGCACATTGAATGGGACAAATGTGCGAGAATTATGAACATGATAAAAGTAGCGATAGTTGCTCGCGAAGCACGGAAAAATTGCCAATTTCAAGCTAAAATGAACAAATATGAACATTGAAGGGGACCATGCACTCAAATACTATTGGGCATGTGGGGGGGGGATGACATGGACTATACCCCAGGATTTACACTAGATTGACAAGTTCTTGATTTCTCAACTGAGTTTCCATGAAGCAACTGTGCCCGATAGAAGGGCGAACATTTATACACTTAGTAGCCATAATCAAGGAAGATATTTTAAAGGGTTTGGGTCCGGGTGGGCGTGATTCGTGGGGAAACGCTTTTGCTAATCTCATCATAACATTGTAAGCCGCTAATTTATCTCCCATTTAAAAGTGTGTTCCCGCGATTAAGCATTGTGGCGAAAGCAGACTTAACAAGTAATATAATTCAAGTGAAACATTAATTAGAAAGTATGACAGTTGCGGTCAAAGATTGTGGAATTTTTGTTACGGGCTCGCTACTCTCTTTTGTTTACTTTTTATAAGCGTGCCTGTTAAGAGCTAAGAAAATAGACATTTATCAATACCAATGTCAGCAGTAGACAGCTACTTCATCAATACCAATATCAGCAGTAGATAGCTACTTCATCAATAACAATATCAGAAGTAGGTAACTAGAGAGGGCGAGTTAGCGCGTGGTAGTTCCTCGCTTTGCACCACTGAGGTCCCGGTTCAAGCCTGGCGCGGCCCAAGAACTCATGTGCACTTGGTTTATCCCAATTCCATGCTCGCTCTCGCAGGTTTTCTCCGGTATCTCCGGTTTCCTCCTGCTTTAAAAAATCGGTGATTAGTTGTTTGGTTATCAAAAACTTCCTTCACCCAATGGAATTTGGGGAGCTGCACAGATAAATGGTGGATGTTACAATCTAAGTGCGGATAGGTTTGCGCTATTCTGGCTGCACAATGCCTAGTTGATGCGATCTGATTGTGATGATTCACTATGGCAGCGAAATTAAAGCGCTTTGAACACTCCGTGATCTGTGGTAAGGCGCTATATAAATATCAGCTGTAGTATAGATAGCTACTTCACCAATACCAATATCAGCAATAGATAGCTCCTTCGTGGCATATTTTAACGCCTCATTCGGCACAATGCGATTTTATTCCCGCATGTTATACCAATTTGAACGGAAAAAGAGACCATTTCAAAATTGACACATTCGGGATATTTTTTTCCTTCAGGGCCATTCCCACTGCATTTTTAACTACAGCTGGCTGAATAACAAGTTATGGGACATCGGGCCCTTTGAGGCTACTGTCTGGGCCCCGGTACAGGAAAAAGTTGCTGTCATTGGTATTTTTGTAAACCCCAATATGCAATAGTTCCACAAAAGATCCATCGATGTGTCTGTTTGGCTGAATAACCAGTGATAGGACATCGGGCCTTTTGAGGCTACTGTCTGGGCCCCCCGTACAGGAAAAAGTTGCTGTCATTGGTTTTTGTAAACCCCAATGGGTAATAGTTCCACTGCAAAAAGTTTCATCCATGTGTCTCTTCAGCCGAATAAATCAGTTATGGGACATGGGCCCTTTGAGGCTACTGTCTGGGCCCCATGACAGGAAAAAAGTTGCTGTCATTGGTATTTTTGTAAACCCCAATGGGTAATAGTTCCATTGCAAAAAGATTCATCCATGTGTCTCTTCAGCTGAATAAATCAGTTATGTGACATGGGCCCTTTGAGGCTACTGTCTGGGCCCCCGTACAGGAAAAAGTTGCTGTCATTGGTATTTTTGTAAACCCCAATGGGTAATAGTTCCAATGCAAAAAGATTCATCCATGTGTCTCTTCAGCTGAATAACACCGTATAGGCGGGCCCTTTGGGGCTACTGTCTGGGCCCCCGTACAGGCCCAAACTGCTGTCATTGCTATAGGCATGACACGTATCCTTCTGGGAGTGATATCCAACAAGTTTTGTCCATGTGTCTCTTGAGCTGAATAAATGCTTTTTTGGCGCCCTATTTTGTAACCCCCAGGCTGAACGTACAGGCTGTGACCCGGCAGCAATATGGAATATTGAATCTTGGCCCTATACTAACATAACCAGGCCATCAAACCTTTTGTGTCTGATGAGCTGAATAAATTGTCTGGGCTCCTAGTCTACGAGCCCACCCCATAGACAGACACACACAGAAGAATACAAACACTCCGCACACCCAATTCACAAACAAATACAAATATATTTAAAAAGACACCTATGCTAACACATGTATTATATAAGAAACTTGACCATAAATTAAGCTGTATTACAAAAATAATCACCCTTTCAAATAAGAAATCTTTGATGTATATTATGGCACAACTATTTGTAGGTCACTTTTACTTTATCCTGCAGTTTAGAGTTCATACTATCATACCAACACAAGCATATTTATTCCTATGTTTAACTCTCTTCACGCGGGTGTCGACTGCAGATGACAAGTTTCACAAATTTTTTAAAAATTCAAAAATTTCAAAAATGTAAATTTTCATGACCATATTTGGAATCAGCATGAAAAATGCATTAAAATGAGTACAAACAAGCCTAGTATTGATTCAGTAGTTCTTAAGATAGCTCTTGATATTTTGAGAAAATATTTCAAAACTTGAACTTTTTCCATTGAAGCACATGGCTATAGCACGCAGAGCATTAAGCTACGTTAGTTAACCTGCTCAGCACTATCTCAAGTTAAATAGGGTGTGCATTGGATGACATTTTTGCACCACCCTTCCCGCTTACATCCCGTCAATCATGAGCATCCTGGCTGACATACCATAATGCAGCCTTCCTCTACTTACTGTTGCCAGGGTAACGATAATTGCAACCAACAGGATGATTTGAATCTTCGTGTAAGTTTCTTGGAAATGTGACATCATGAATTCAAGGCTTCATTCAGTGGTTGGGATACTCATGGTGGACAAATTGAGTTTTATTGAAACTTAAAACACTTTGGAATACTTTGACATCTCTGAGCAAAGCTTTTATCAGTATTTGTTATGGGCAGGTGTGAGGGTGTGTGTTCTTGCTTCTCTGTGTGTGTTTTGGGGTTTGGATTCAATATATTACATCATCACCCCGAATATATTTTTATACAAAGTTTAAAGATCTAAAATTGGATGGTGCTCCTGTAGAAAGGAGGGATATACGACCATGATACTACTACCACTATTTATATAGCTAAATGTATTAGCCAACTTCAGAACCATGGTCCTTTTCCATTTCTGGTTTAGAAGGGAAAACACTAATGATTTGATCTTTTGAAATATCTGTGATATTTATATGTAACACTTGAATAACTTGCCTTACCTTCAACTGCTCCCTGAACCACTTCTATATGTATGGGCTATTCCATTTGGAATCCATACACCCCCATGATAGACATAACCTGACCTTTCACACAGGAGTATGAATTTCAAATGGGCTACCTGAATGGATGACTTCATTTGAAATCTACATTAGCATTACATAGGGGTGCATGGATTTCACCTGTAATAGCCCATGGCCTGAGTGTCTTTCACACCCTGGCTTACAAAATCTTATAAATCATCAAAAAATACCTTACCTTTACTAAGGCCACATTGTATGCCTTAGGCAATAGAACCAATTAGTTCAATCTTTTGATCAACCATCCATGCTTGGTCGATCCTTATTACTAATGAAATTAATTAATCAACCTAATGTTAATTGTGATAACATATGAACTGGTCTAAAAAATGGGGAAAGTTGGAAATCTGGAGGGAAATTGTGCATTTTTTTTTTTGATAAAAAAATACATGTTGGGAAATCCTGATATATGTTGAATGGAAATTTGTCTACATTCCTGGAAAATTAACTTTATTTTTTTCAGGCCTGCATATAAATCTTTGTGTTAATGAATAGTCTAATACAAACTGACCACTAATTGTGATTATAGATAATAGTTCATTAATAACATGCATGGAAGCAGCATCGATGGTCAATCCAAAAATTGAACAAATTTGGCTGTGGAGCCTTAGATTAAAAGGTGGTTTGTTTTAGCATTATCCTCAAATGCCCTTACCTTCAGATTATGCCAATTTATATTTCAGTCATTTGTTCAATGTAATGGTGTATCTTTCACACCCAAGATATTTGTAATGACAACATCCATCTTAATATCAAAAGAGAGAAATTCTATATCACAGCATACCTTTAAATCTTGCCACTTCCCCATTTTGTGTCTTAGGTAATTCTTTGAGGGATGTGTTAGCTTTCAATACTACTGTTATACCACATACACATACCTTTAAATCTAGCCACTTCCCCATTTTGTGTCTTAGGTAATTCTTTGAGGCATGTGTTAGCTTTCAATACTACTGTTATACCACATACACATACCTTTAAATCTTGCCACTTCCCCATTTTGTGTCTTAGGTAATTCTTTGAGGCATGTGTTAGCTTTCAATACTACTGTTATACCACATACACATACCTTTAAATCTTGCCACTTCCCCATTTTGTGTCTTAGGTAATTCTTTGAGGCATGTGTTAGCTGTCAATACTACTGTTATACCACATACACATACCTTTAAATCTTGCCACTTCTTCATTTTGTGTCTTAGGTAATTCTTTAAGGCATGTGTTAGCTTTCAATACTACTGTTATACCACATACACATACCTTTAAATCTTGCCACTTCCCCATTTTGTGTCTTAGGTAATTCTTTGAGGCATGTGTTAGCTATCAATGCCACTGTTATACCCCATACACATACCTTTAAATCTTGCCACTTCCCCATTTTGTGTCTTAGGTAATTCTTTGAGGCATGTGTTAGCTGTCAATACTACTGTTATACCACATACACATACCTTTAAATCTTGCCACTTCCCCATTTTGTGTCTTAGGTAATTCTTTGAGGCATGTGTTAGCTGTCAATGCCACTGTTATACCACAGCTGCCCAGTAGGAACCCTATTTGTTGGCTACCAGCATCCTGCAAAAAGAACACAATTGATTATGAGTTAGGAAGTACATAAACACAGATCTACCGTATTGTTTGTAATAAACGAACAGGGGCTTTGCATTTGCCAAAAGAGGGGAGTGTTCAGTAGAAGTGAATTTTCAGTGCAAAAACTTCACAGGATAGATTTGCGACTATACTATACTTTGATCAGCTCGTAATCGGCGGGCCTTATAACATCGCGGATTAATATCAGTATATTTTATTTCGAGAATTGTCTTGTGACATCTCGCCAGAAGTATCACAAATTATTAATTCAAGCCCTATACTTTGTCTACTTTATTTAACATGCACAGTATAGACCAGACAGGTCAACTATATCACTCTACACGTGGGTCTACTTTTCGGCGTAGTGGTAAAAGCCTAACAATTCCCGCCGATTACGAGCTGATCAAAGTATAGTATAATACTGATACTAGAAAATTGGAGGGGCGTTTTTTAGAGTGGGAGGGTTTAATACAAACAATACAGTATGCAGATTAGTTTCAAGGCACTATTGGTGATCTGGGTTTTTTTTGTGAGTTTTTAGTTTATTTTTTAAGATGTATAGCATTTTGGCAAAGAGAATTCCACCTCAAATGTAGCACGTGCACAGAGTGCACTGTATATTCTCTTAAAAACACCCCAGGGTGTAGCATCTTTAAAATGGAGGCATTTATTAGGTCTTTTTTACAACAATAATTCCCCCCAAAATTTTGGTTGAAAAAATTTTGGTTGAAAAACATTTTGGTTGAAAAAGAAAATGGGGGGGCATTTATTAGAGGGAAGTGTAATTAGATACTATAAGGTATGTCTTATTGTTTGAACTTACCTTTCTTGATAATGGAACATCTATTGCAACAGGTACTACACCAGCAAACAAGCAACCATAGTAAGCACTAATAAATCCTGCTGGATCAGAGTTGGGATAAACTAATGCAACCTGTAATATAATCAATAGATAATATGCAAAGTAGTTCATTAGCATAAATTGAAATATTTAAAAATAGCTGTGTAACTTTGCAGCTGTATAAGAGGAGAATGAAATATTTAAAATCTGTTGCGATCAAATATAAAATTTTTGGATATTTTGCACTGTAGCTCAAAATCCAATTTGCTGACTTCTGGGGTCAAATGTGGATATGGTCTTGCATTTTCAGTTCTGATCGAAGTCTACCGTAGCCTTGTAGGTAAGGCTTTCTAGTATGATATGAAGACATATGAACCAGTGGGGTAGCCAAGGGGGCAGGGGAGGGGGTAGTTGTACCCCTTGTGAGAAGCCTTGGTAATCCCCCTCCCCATGAGAGGCATTTTTTTGGTAATTTTTAGTCTATTTTTGACCATTTTCGTCAAAGTTTTCCCCTATTTGCCTTGTCCCCCCACCCTCTGAAAAAGTCCTGGCTATGCCACTGATGTGAACTATTACCAACACAAATACACACTAATTAATAACTATATATAGAGTTCTGCATTTTATCTCAAATCAAAACATAGCCTAGCTTAGCTTTGTCTAGAAAAGGATCCAGGCTGGGCAGACATGTCACTAAGATTTTAACTCATTTGCATAAATGCCAATATGCAGTAATACTAAGAGTTTTGTCTCTAATCTAATTTTATCTATAATCAAACTGTAGCCTGGCCTAGTTTAGTTTTACCTACAAGGAATTCTGATAGGTCAATTTGCATCAACATAAATACACAATAATAACTAAATGAGTCTCCAATTTATCTTTGATCAAACTCTAGTCTAGCTTTGCCTGGGAAGGAATGCAGGCGGGTCAGGCTGTCGGTATGATATCAGAGTTTCAGGGCAAGAAGGCCGTACCTGCAATAGCTGCTATGTCATATTTTGAGATTGTGTACAATATAGAATGCAGAAATTGTCAGAAGTCTATAGGGCAGCTATTGCAGATAGGAGCTTCTTGGCTTAATTCCCCGATATGAAAGGAAATGCACCTTGCATTAAATGATTAGCATACATCCTTCTTTCCCACTCTGTAATATAAGACCCATGCAGCTGAACGTCTATGCTGGGCTATTCCACTTGAAATCCATACACCCCCTATGGAAGACAAAACCTTAATCGCCCACACAGGGGGTGTAGATTTAAAATGGAATTGCCCATCCAGGTAACCCCATTTGAAATTCACACTTTCTGGAAGATTAAGGTGATGTCTTCCATAGTGGTACATGGTTATCAACTGGAATAGCCAGTACACACTAGAAAAGTTCTTTTTATTTCATAGTACTTTCACAGACATGAGTAGATGATTTTTTTTTGTTTAGTTCCTTTCTGTTGACTCCACTCTAATTGGGAAATTATATGATATAATTCTAAGTGTAATCCCCTTTAGCCCTACTTTGTAATCTTACCATATCTCTGATTGGCTCAATGAATAATATAGGCCTCTTAGTAACCAATCAACATAGTTCTTAGAGGCCGATTAATTTGGCTGGTAGTGTTCACAGTTTAACACACCCACCCTAAAAGCTGTTTCAATCATTTCAGTTTCAACATCAATTTTATTTAGCTTTTCTCCAATCAAAACTCAAAATCTACACATTCATTTCTAAAATTGAAAAGATTCGAAATAATCCTGAATGCTCAAACAATCTTAAATTTCAAATAAACATTGCAAAGTTTCATAATATTTCAATAACTTTTATTATTTGCGTTCCAATTGGGAGGCCAAATTTGGGTTCATGTGAGGAACTTTTAATTTCCTTGCATAAATGTACTGTAACCTAACATCGTGCAGTATATAAACGAAGTACATGTCATGACAGGGCAACTATAAAGGGCTATTCCAATTGAAATCTATACACCTCCTATGGAAGACATGACCTTAATCTGCCACACAGGGAGTGTAGCTTCAAATTGAACCACCAAATTTAGGTAACCCCATTTGAAATTTAACTGGAAGAGCCCATTGTGCTGACCCACTTCTGGCACTGAACAGTCACTGATCCGATTGCACAATGACCTGTGCATATATGTACACATGAAATTGCTGCCCAGGCAGGGTTATAACTCATGGCTGGCTACCATAGTCATGTCCTCCGCACCCAAGAGGTCGGTGGTTCAAAACCACACCTGTGAATACAACTTTACTCATCTTCTTCTTTCTTTCCATCACATACGCAAAAAAAAACCAGAAAGGGTGATATAATTAAGCATGCGTGTGGTTACTCCACCACTTTGAGGGAATGCTTGTGACCTGCATTAGCAGTGTCCAATAACATGTATTATTATGTTTTCAGAATCTTCCTTCCTATACTTTGTACAGAGTTGAAGAGTCCAATATAATCAACACTTGGACTCAACACTTGGACTGTGTTGGATAGGCTCACTTTTTCCCCCCGAATTTTGTTTTCAACCATTTTTTGACCAAAACTCATTTTTGACTAAAACTCATATTTTTGACCAAGAAAAGATTCTGAAAACATAATAATGATAAAATTTGATGTTTTTTCCACCCAATACAAAATTTATTTGTCTTGCTGTGCGTTTAAAAATATTGGGACTCAACTACGTATTGTCCAATATTTTAAAACTCATAGCTCGACCAATAAATTTGTGTATTGGGTTTAAACCATCCAATTTTATGTCACACTATGCCACTGACTATAATAGATTATATACCTCATATATAGATTCCTGTCATCTGATTGGTTAGAAGTGCAGTCATTGAATTAGCTATGCCCTCCTTTTTAAGAATTACGTAAAAACAGAACTATTCCCCGGGCAATAGTCTTTTAAAAAGACTATTCCCCGGGAATAGTCATTTTCACACCATCGGCGCGCGCGATGGCGTGTTCGCATTACTCGCGCGATGGTGTGTTCGCATTACGCACGCGGCTCCAACGCGATGCCTGCCAGTTGCGGTGACGCGATCGGTTCATAACGAAAAACTTTCTTTGTAAATTTTACCATGGCCTTTGAACAATAAAATAGGCCTTTTAACCAATCAGATGACAAAATCTATATTAATTGGTAGATAAAACAAATATTGACTGCTTTATTGAGGGACATGGTTAAGATTATAGGCCAGCGGGTGATCTCAAAACCATGCTATGACCCTTGGCTGCGCCGGTCATAGCATGGTTTTGAGATCACCTTGGGCCTATAATATTAACCATGCCCCTCATAGCAGTCAATATTTGTATACTAATAGCATTATATACTGTGCCTTGTCTAATGACTTACCCTATCTCCTGGTTTAAGAGCTGGTTCCTTTTTATCCCCGACTTTGTGCAGAAGAAAATATGCTATCTTCTGGGCTCTGCTGAGTAATTTACCTACAAAAGTATATAAAAATGTAATTAATACATATATGCAAAAGCTGAGATATAAGCTCAACATAATGAACATTCCTTGATTTTAGAATCTGCTCTACATTTATTCCTTGTTTATTCATGTATTACTTGGAATCAATACTGGAAAGAGCATTTGTGATACCAACTATTTTTACAGATATAATATTTATCAACTTTGGGTAACTGATTGTTTATATGCTGGTTGATTGTTGATCTTATTATACCCTTCCATAATGCACAGTGAGAAAAGGGTAAAGAGCGCTGAGTACTATGCTAAGGTCTGGGACAGGGTATGACTCCCCTAATTTTGTTGAAATAAATGCTAACAAGGCAGAAAGTAACTCGGCAGAGGACAAGACTTTAATCTCCCACACAGGGGATGTAGATTTCAAATGGAGTCACACTTTTGATATTATCACCCCTTGTGTGGAAGATTAAGGTCATGTCTTCCACAGGAGGTGTATGACTTTCAACTGGAAGAACCCATTACGTATTGCCCACATAAGCAACACAAAAAGGTTTACAAGATACATAAGCCATATTCCTTTTACAACACACAAAATATACCAAGAAAATGCTTTCTTTCCGGCAGTCTGTGCACAATGGGTAAGTGGTGCTATGGGACAATGTCCTACTATAAAGTAATAATACTACAACTCCCAGGGTTGTCTCATGTTAGGCCATTGCAAGTCAATTCTGAGTTTCTCATGAATATATTCTGTCAATAAGGGAGAGTGATATTTTCATTATTGCACAGATTATTGCATAAGTGTCAAAACCCCAGTTGATACTCCAAATGGGCTATTCCAGTTGAAATTCACACACCACCTGTGGAAAAACATGACCTTAATCTCCCAAAAATATCAATTCCAAAAGTTGCGATAATACAGGAGAAGAGAAACTTGCTCTAGACTTCCCATGGCCGTTTCTCTCTCTCTTTCTCCCTCTATATATATAATACAGGTAATATGTAGTCTCAATGGGATTTTCCCATATCCTACCCACTAGCTGAGCTTGCTACAGTTAGTGAACTTTATAAACAAAATAACCTTATGATGAACTATTTCCTTTCAGTGAAAACGTTTGTGAAACGCATAAGTATTGAATATGAGATAGGTGCCTGGGTATAGCCACAAAGTTGCAAAATTATTTATAATTGACATAGAGAGTCAACATTTTTGTTTAGTTTATAACATTTCAAAGGGAACAATGCATGTGACTACTATTTTATGTGAAACTACAATGTTACCTAAATATCACAAGTTCTACAGAGTCGCATAATTCTAGTCTTTTGATCCAAACTTTTGGTATCTGTTGTTTCAGCAAAATTCTTACAAAATATTTTGTCAAGTCCTTTAAAAGCGTTAGTCCCCCATATATGCCCGTGACATCAAGTGTGTCCACAGGACCTCGTGCAAAATACCGTAAAGGTTTGCCTAATGGCTCACATGGGCTCCTTTGCATTGGGTAAATTTCATTTACAAATAGAGAGCTCCCTCCTCTGAAACTCCTAACAAGAATTAAGGGTACGTGCCCTACGGGAGGGCACTTTTAGTTTGTGCCTAAAATTCCAATAATGTCAAGGGAGCCCATAGCGCCATTAGGCGAATTTTAATGGTAATATGTGCTAGACGGTAAGTAGCACGCTTAATTTGTATAAGCAATTAGGTAAACCATTTAGCCCCTTATTTTCATGACAACATACTCACCATATGTAAGAGTTTGGTTGACTTTTCCATTAGCATCTAGCGACGTCACCACGTTAGCTTTGTATGTTGCTGAGCCGTATCGCTGTAATGCAGACTCTAGATTCCTTGGCAAACCAGTGGGTATCTGTATGGGAGAAATACCAAAGGATTAGTAATTGTCTCTCTCCACCTAAGGGTATAAATGGGGACTCGCATATGTTTGGAATGTGACAAGGGTGTTGTAGCACCCACAACAATCTAAGGAGATGAGTCCTCCAGTAAAAACACTATTTAATTTGTTACAAGTTTTGGAAGTGTATTAATTTGCCCATTTTTAGCACCTTTGGAAATTTGCCATGTAGGACATTTGTGCATAAATGTATGAGAAACAATTTAGGCCCATAGTTAGAGGACAATTTATCTAAAATAGGCCTAAAGAAAGGTGCATACTGCAAGGAGTGGTCAATTTTCTTCTGAAATGGTGAACACGATTTTAGTCAGTAAGCCTTTATTTGCAAAAAATGATGAACAAGAAGTTGGTCAGTATACCTTTATCCTGGCAAAATATTGTAGAAAGAGAACCAGATACCACAGCTTTATCATGCATTTAAAGTGCCTAAATCAAGGTCCCTGGACCTCCTTTTAATGTTATGACAGACATACACGCTTGTGGTCCTTGATTTAAATGTTTTATGGTAAATTTGGAAAAACAATCAATCTAAAACATTCACATGTACTGGTACAAATTTCATGATTTTACAGAGCATTTATGTTACTTATTGGACAAAAAAGTGGTATATGGAATAAAGGGAAAGCCAACAAACAATCACAATAGTAGTGTAAATATCACAAATAAAACAACTCTTATCAATATTTCTTCTTATCACAAATCATACTGGCTTTGGTGGTAAGCTAGGCCTTGTACAGATTTTCTATAATAAATTAATTTCTAACATTGCACTTCCTGAGTTCATTATAAAATCCTTGTTCTTTCAAGAACTAGCTATAATCTCACATAACCTCAATTTCCTGCCTAAGTTCAATAAACTCTTACAAAATTTATTATGTTTCTAGGAACATGTTTTGATTCTAAGAGAGCAAATTTAATATAGGGCACACAAATGTTAGAAGTTGATACAAGAATTACCCATTGGTATCATATGTGCAGTGGGCAGAATGATTTTGAAGGGGGGGGGGGGCAGTATAGTGAACTTCTGCTTTACTCAAGAGATACTGGAAATTACATCATTAGGACTTAAGAAGAAATATGTGACCATCCACCACGAAGTGGTAGTAAAGTCGGTTCTAGATCATTTTCTGTTTATTGCAGAATTTGAAAGAATGTTGATTGTTGGTGAGATTGTTGAGAAGAGATTGTTGGTGTTCGAGATGTCTTGTTTAAGGTGGATAATGGGAGTCTCCAGAAGAGATAGGCTACGGAACACATCAATAAGAGAGGCAACAAGCAGCCAGGTCACAATACTAGACAAAATCAAAGCCAAACAACTGTTCTACTTTGGACACATCGTACGGATGCCAAAGGACAGATACCCTAAACATGCCCTTGAAGGTAGAATACCTGGACACAGGCCTAGAGGTAGACCCCCAACACGCTGGCTTGACAACATAAAAAGCAGCTGCCAAGAACTTGGGATTACATCAATCTACAATGCAAGGAGTATGGTCACAAACAGAGGCATATGGACTTCCATGGTGATACGGCTGTTAGCTCCAAGGTTCCCAGGATCCGAGGGAGGAAAGCAATAAGTCCAAAATAAGTCCACTTTCAGCTTTAAAATGACACCTCAGTCAGCTTCATCGGACATCTGGAAGTCAGGTTATGGTTCATCAAAGGTCAAATTCCTAGTATACTTTACATACAAATCCATATACTGTTTTTGATTGTATCTCAAAATGGAAAATGCCGACTTTACGACCAGTTTGTGGTGGATGGGCACATATTTGCAAGCATGAAAGTTTTATGCATCCTCATTGCTAGCAAAATTCATGGCATTTTCTTATTCATAACCATTTCTTATTCATAACCATTTCTCGGTTTATAAATAATAAATAAAATAAAATAAATAAGAAATAAATACATTTCGGATTTATATAGCGCCTTTTTCTAGCTAGATCTTGAAGGATTCAAAGCGCTGTAATTTTGCCGTCATGATGAACCATCACAATCAGATATAGTGTCAGGTTTGTAGTCTCTTCAGAAGGCATATTTTCACCTCTGATCTCCATGGTAACTTACATTGAGTTGTTCTCCTACAGCTGGTGTGATGGTATTTCCCTCTGGTTTGGGTGCATTTGGATCCACCTCAACTACTGAAACAAAGCAAACATACAATGGAGAAATTAGCGCACAAATCACTCAAGTTTACATCATTAGCCGTATCATTTTCACATTCTTCCCTTTCCCATTTACAGTTTGTCCACTCCGAAGTACAAAGTGACAACGCGCGCATATACAGCGCGTTAACAGTGCGTAGTGCTGCGACTCTGTTGCAGGTATGCGTGCCTTCAAAGTCGGCACAATGTGTGCGTCCGTGTTGGTACTTTGTACTTCAGAGTAGACTGACTGTAGTTGGTGTACACATGGAGAGTGACATTGTAATCTACATTGAACGAAGTATACACCAATCCGAGAAGCGTTTACTGTATTTGGCCCTCTATTGACGGCTACACGGATGTACCAGAGCGGGAGATTTAATTCGTAATTCAATATTCATGATTGTGTATTGAATATCACTGTAGTGTACAATTCCCGGGTACAATTCTGTATAGCACATAATAAATAATGGATGGAACCCCCGACCTCGGGACACCGCAGTTTTACATCGGGGACACCGCAGTAATGGCGAAATCGGATAGGTGTATAAGAATGTTGAGGTTTTGTGCAAGAAGACCCTATCTGTAATAGCTGCCCTATAGACAATTTGACCATTTCTGCATTCTATATTGTACACAACACATGGCAGCTTTTGCAGATAGGCCATTCTTGCTCAAAACCCCTAATATGCCTGTACATTTTGACTAAATATCTCAAGACAGTAATATGCAATATTAACTTACCTACAACATGAGGCAATGCCATCTCAGAAAATGAATGTCTTACACTCATGGACCCTGCCATTGCTTATGCTATAATCAATGTACTCATTTCTATACAGAGTAGACCTTCTGATGATTATCAAGTTACTAAAAAATACTTTGCTGGGTCATTTATATATATGCATGAAAGTTTCGATAGTTGATACCAAGTGTTGCACTTGTTGTTTTCTATTGCTTTGTTTTGATATACCAGTACCAATCACTATCATGCATGAAGACAGACCAATGTTGCCTGATAAGGCACCTCACTTCCAAAAATTTAATGATTTAATGAACCCAATTTCCCAACTTAAGGTGCAATTTACCTGAAGCATCAAGGGCTCTGAAGAAGCCCAATGTAATGATACACTTAATGCATGCAATTTGTCCAACTTAAGGTACATTCTAGCAAGGGCTATGAAGTAGCCCAAACTTTTAATATACACTTAATGCACCCAATTTCCCAACTTAGGTGCATTTTACCTGTAACAGCAAGGGTTCCCAAGTGGCACACAATTTAATGATACATTTAATGCATGCACCCAATTTCTTATATTAGGTCATTTTAGCAAGTTGAAATCCATACACCCCCAATGGAAGACATGACCTTAATCTTCCACACGGGGTGTGATCTCAAATGGTCGCCGTACCTGAATGGGTAGCCCCATTTGAAATCTATACTCCTGTGTGGAAGATTAAGGACATGTCTTCCAAAAGGGATGTATGGATTTTAACTAGAGTGGCCCATTTGTAAATAGCACACTTCTTGTTCCTAATATAAACACTTCCTTTTCCACATAGACACCGTGAGCCATAAGGACATCATAACAATGGCATAGTTCAATGAACCCCATTCAATAAGATAAGTTAAATTTTGACCTCATATGGTGGAACATGAGTTTTTCTTTGAGTGTAGAAGCATATTGGGGTTAAGGAACTGCGTCCTTAAGATTATCATATTTGAGATCCTAGTAAGAGGGTAAGGGGGTAACCTTGAATTGTAACTTAGCAAGACATTTCCTTCATATAGGCATTTCAGGGATCACAGCAAAGGATGGACATTATATAATAATGACTGTGTTGGGGCATTTACAGGGGTATTTACAAAGTTATTTTAAACCATAAACAACTTCAAAAATAGACTGTAAAGCATTATCTAACCCAAACACGTTTAAAATTCAAACATTTTGATTCAAATTTCTTATTTTTTATTTTTAAATTGTGATCAACCAACCCTGTTTACAATTAATTTGGACAAATTCTCAATTTGACATTTTTGATAACTGATACGAACTCCTCAGTACCAATTTGTGGCAACTTTGACCCCCAGTGACCTCTGTTGTTGCACCACAAATCGGTCTCTCAAATTAGGGCGGCTTCAAATGATCCCTATCTGGCAGACACATGGCTGTAGCTATTACTTCCCCACAGGAAACAACAAATATTATTTGCAAACACTTCCCCATAATGCTGTATTTATTGTGCAGCAACACAAGTTGACAATCAAATGAAGAAGAGTTTTAGTATTTATACAAACAATTAATTTCCTAACAGTTTATCTTGCTGCCAAGTTTTGAAGCAAATCAGGGCCTAGATTTCGACGAGAATCACAGAATCGATTTTCGTTATAATTCTCGTAAGATTGTGTTGCGAGAATCAACATTTCTCTTTGTATCATACAGTAAGTGTAGTGACTATGATGGATTTTGATTCTCGTAAACCAAGACAAAATGGAGGCCCTGCAAATACATAAGAATACTAAATGCAAGGCTTTGACAAGCTACACCATGTATTATCTTTAGCTGGGATCACTGATATTGTTTAGCTTTTTACTTTGTTATGAATATAATTTCCTATGCGTACCCTTCTTCTGCTTGTTATGATATATTACATAAGTTGACTGTTACTTCAAAATTCACCCACCCACACAGTGAGTCCATATCCATGCTTGGAAAAAAATAGGGAACGCAGGAACTCAATTTTAGGGATATGATGCAATTGGGAGGAAATTATCATCTGTCAAAATAATGCGGAAGTAAGAAATGGTGGGTGCAATTATGGATGACAATTTTGTGTCTGTTCCTTATTTACTAGACATATCTCTTTCACAAAATGGGCTATATATTCCAGTTGAAATCCATACACCCATTATGGAAGACATGATCTTATTCTCCAACATAGGGGGTATAGATTTTATTAAATGGAGTCACCCGTTCAGGTAACCCCACTTGAAATTCACACTCCCTGTGAGGAAGATTAAAGTGATATGTTTTCCATAGGGAGTGTATGGATTTCAACTGGAATAGCCCGATGTTCAATTGTAACATCAACCTATCTTTTCTACAATGCCTGCATCTTTACCACATAACTCCTTACAGGGAAATTGTTGGAAATATTGCCATTTTGCAAATTTGGTTCACCCTCGCAGGAAATGCATTTTTATTTCTATTAAATACAGATACAAACCTTTCTTGCCCAATGTTAATGTCAACCTGTTTCTCCATTGTTCACTATATTCACTATATATGCTTCCTTTGCGTGGTCGACTTCTTCTAAATACCTCCATTTTAATACCGTCAGGTAGCCTTGTCGTAGTAATACCAGTTTTTATATCACCATTAGCCGCTTTCACCTCTTCAGGCTGATTATCAGCAGTTTGCTCTTCATCATCAGCAACCGCAGCTGCTGTAATATCACCATTTACTTTCACATCAACTTGTTCATCAGCGACATCAGCCTTTGTCTCACTACTTAAGCCTTCAGTATCAGGCAGCACATCGCTTAATTCTATGACTTCAAAATCTGCCAACAAGTCCTCCTCTGTGTCTGACTCAATATCAGGCAGATCAGTAATATCAGGCAGGTCTGCAATAGCAGCATCGATTAGTTGACTATTAGTCCGTGGCGGTGCTACTAGTTCACTATCTACTAGTTCACTACTAGCCACTGGTGTCTCTAGTTCACTACTTGCCACTGGTGTCTCTAGTTTACTACTAGCCACTGGTGTCTCTAGTTCACTACTTGCCACTGGTGTCTCTAGTTTACTACTAGCCACTGGTGTATCTAGTTCACTACTAGCCACTGGTGTCTCTAGTTCACTACTAGCCACTGGTGTCTCTAGTTTACTACTAGCCACTGGTGTCTCTAGTTCACCACTAGCCACTGGTGTATCTAGTTCACTACTAACCACTGGTGTATCTAGTTCACTACTAGCCACTGGTGTATCTACATGTAGTTCACTTTTAGCAACTGGTGTATCTAGTTCACTACTAGCCACTGGTGTTTCTACTAGTTCACTACTAGCCACTGGTGTTTCTAGTTCACTACTAGCTACTGGTGTTTCTAATGATTTACTACTAGCCACTGGTGTTTCTACTACTGGAATTATTTCAGGCTCTGTTTCAATATCTGGTAAATCTCCAATAGCATGATCTGCTCCGATATCAGGCAAATCGGCAGTAGCAGAGTCTACTTTAGGCAAATCTGTAATAGCAGGTTTTCCTTCAGACAAATCTGCAACAGCAGATTTTACTTCAGGCAAATCTGCAACAGCAGGTTTTACTTCAGGCAAATCTGCAACAGCAGATTTTACTTCAGGCAAATCAGCAGTAGTATGGCCTTTTTCAGGCAAATCTGGAATAGCAGGATTTCCTTCAGGCAAATTAGCAGTAGCATGGTCTACTTTATGAAAATCTGTAATAGCAGGTTTTCCTTCAGGCAAATCTACAACAGCAGATTTTACTTCAGGCAAATCAGCAGTAGTAGGGCCTACTTCAGGCAAATCTGTAATAGCAGGATTTCCTTCAGGCAAATTAGCAGTAGCAGGGTCTACTTTATGAAAGTCTGTAATAGCAGGTTTTACTTCAGGCAAATCTGTAACAGCAGGTTTTACTTCAGGCAAATCTGTAGTATCAGGGTTTCCTTCAAGCACATCCGTTATAGGTGGTTTTTCTTCAGGCAAATCCGCAATAGCAGGGTCTACTTAAATATCTGGCAAATCCACAATAGCAGGGTCTACTTTAGGCAAATCTGTAATAGCATGATTTACTTCAGGCAAATCTGTAATAGCAGGATTTATTTCAGGCAAATCTGTAATATCAAAGTCAATATCAGGCAAATCTACAATAGCAAGGTCTATTAGATCAATGCTAGCAAGTGATGTTTCTGCTAGTTCACTATTATATCCCACTTGATCTATTACTCCATTGCTTATATCAACAACCGGTGCATTTATTTCACCATTACTCTCCGTATCTGAAGTTTCGCTATCAGCCTCATCGCTGGCAACAGCCAACGGCCCTAAAAATGGCGAATCTTCATCGTTCTCGTCTGATAGCCATTCCTCTTCGCTATCTTCTGTAGGCAATTCTGTTGTGTCATTGATATTCCCCGACATGGTTCCTGTCGTCAATTGACGACCCTTGGATTAAATTACGATCCAGACTGCGGTGTACATGTATCAGCCTATAGGCCTACAGTATGGCTGGAGAGTCTCACATCCCTTAAAGGACTGCAGCTGCCATATAATGGCTGTGTGGATACAAGCCAACTGCTACACATCCATAGCTAGCCAAGTTATAATAACTCTGCATCCTCTATTAGTGCCATACAGGCATACCCTCCAAAACAACATAACCCTTTAACCCTTAGTGTGCTTTTCACAAACAACACATCACTTTTCCGCATAAATTTGTTGAAAAAATTGATCAAATATGTTCATTATTGTTGCCCAATGTATTCAACTACGTACTAATATGCCTAGTTTTGGTTCACTGATTCTTGAGGTAGCATATTGAGATTTTAGGTAAGCTTAAGAATGGACTGAATTGGGAAGTGAGTCTCCTGTACAAATGCAAAACATTAACATATAGTCTGAAGGTGCCAAGTCTGTCTGACAGAAGCTTACTTCCTAGAAAGGAAGTCAATTACTGGTGTCTGCAGCTATAGGATTCTCATACCAAATGCTATTAAAATTAAACCACTTCATAATATTTGTATTCACAATAATTGAAATAATCACTTAATGTTTTTAATTTTCAGAAATGTTTTTGTCATTTTGTCATAATTATTTTTTTATTTTTGAAATTCACATTGTAATTATGAAATTCTTATTAACCAATCTCTATTTAAAGCTTCTTAAGTGCAACTCAAAACTGGGTTAAGACCTGAAATCACAGCAGACTTCCGACTCTAAAATGAGTCCAAATTTGGAAGCTTAGCAGACTACAGATCTTACGTAAATAGGAAAGGCTATCTTAGCTGCTTTTCCACCTTTAATTAGGAGGAAAATTTGGCTATCAACAGGTCAAGGATTGACCAAACTTGTTTCAAATTCAATTTTATATTAATTAGAATTCATTTTTAGAAACATGTATTGAAAACTGAAAAGATATATTAAGTGCTATGACAATTGGCATTTTTATTCAAGATATAATTATTATAAACCAAAATTGCACCCTTAATATTTGCATAAGTGACATCCAGTATTAAGCCCCAGTTTCTCACAGCAACTGCATAATTCTATTCATGAGTGTTGCAACCAGGGTGTTGAGGTTGAAGGTTGCATGATACCAGCCCACCCCACCCTGATAACCAAATCCACAAATCTCTAAATGTTCATGGAAAAGCATGCATTTCCATATAATCCAGGTTTATGAATACACTTTGCTATAGTAGCCTAACAAAACTCCTGAAGTGTGGGTGGCATGGGTGGCAGAGAGTGTTGCTACTTCAGCCCAATGACAGTAGCACACTGAAATGATATGTGACCATCCACCACGAGTGTGGTAGTAAAGTCGGCTCTAGATCATTTTCTGTTTATTGCAGATTTTGAAAGAATTACTTTTCAGCTTCAAAATGACACCTCAACCAGCTTCATCGGACATCGGACATCGGGAAGTGAAGTTATGGTTCATCAAAGGTCAAATTCCTAGTATATTCAACATAGAAATCCAATTACTGTTTTTGATTGTATCTCAAAATGGAAAATGCCGACTTTACGACCAGTTTGTGGTGGATGGGCACATATTACTTCTGATTGCCAATGAAGTATCCAATTAGATTCACAAATAATTGTGCCCTTTAGATCAATGGCATGCCTCATTTTCAAGGGCACTCATTTCAAGGCCAGTAAGCAAAGGGTACAGAAGACCACAATGATAGCAACCAGTAGGCTCATGTGTGAGCACTGCGAGTGTGAGCTCAGGTTTGAGGGACTCATTTAAAGGTCTCTCAAGGGCACTTACTTCTAGGCCATTGAGCAAAGGGTACAGAAGGCCACATTGATAGCAATCAGAGTTAACCAGGAGGCTCATGTGTGAGTGACACTCAATTTAAGACCTCTCAAGGGCACTTATTTTACCACTGTCTAAATTTGCCCTAATACACAGCAGTCTATTTTAATTCATGTTTCCTATTTTAACACCTAATGTTGCTATTTAGAGAATCACAAGAAAAAGGCTACTTCAAGGAACTCCATGTGAAATTATTTTCACACCTCCTAAAAGGAGGTTAAGTACTTTTCTTGTACTTCAAAAAACCTTGCTTTTCTATGGATTTTCATTCCTATTGTAACTTTTTGCCAATGTGGAGCATATTAAACTTCTCCACATAGGTGTCGCCTGCAGACGACAAGTTTCAAATTTCCTTTTATAAATTCAAAAATTTCAGAATAGTACATTTTCATGACCATATTTGGAATCAGTATGGAAGATGCATTAAAATGAGTTCAAACTCAAATTCGTTCAGTGGTTCCTGAGATAAACCAAATAAGTCAACCTACTTGATCAAGGAACATGATGGTGCACTGCAGTTGTTTTGGCATTTGCATTAAAAATGAAAAAACTAGACACTTTGAAATCGGTTTCCATGGTTTTAGCTATAAATTGTTAATGGGGGAAGGACACAGTGTTTCAGGGATGGATGGCAGTTCCCGTCCAGGAACAGGGTAAGCAGCAGCAAGAATAAGCGACAGAAATTCCTCTGACGTCATAACTACCACACATGTCAGAATCTTAACAATAAATTGTTGTCATTTTCTGCACAGATTAGAGCATTTGAACTAGGTCTGCCCTAAATTTATGGAAAACTTGCAACAAATTGGTAATATTTTGTTATAGACCTGGGGACAACTTTCAGAAGAGGAAGGGGAAGCTCTGACCCTTAGTTTTTCTCCCCTCCCCCTTTCCATCTGAGACATTGGTCAGGTGGAAAAAATCAAAACTAGTCCCCAAGCCACTTTGTACAGATGTTTTGTGCACATGATAAGAGCCTTTAGACTAGTTATGTCCTTGAATTTATGGAAACTTACAGTTCTGTTAACGATTTTCAGGGACAACTTTCAGATGGGGGACACACAGTTTCTCCTTCGACCCTAGATGTAACATTGCTTCCTGCATTGGCTATGCTGCACCTAATCATCAGCAGCAGTTGACTATTATAACTGCACATTTCCAGTTTGTATGACAACATCAAATTAACACATTACCATGTTACTACATTGCATCTGCCAATCCTGGCCTTTGCTTTCCCTGATCATCGGGCTATTCCGGTTGAAATCAATACACCCCCTATGGAAGACATGACCTTAATCTCCCATACATAGGGTGTGGATTTCAAATGGTATCACCCATTCAGGTAACCCTATTTGAAACACACACTCCCTATGTGGGAGATTAAGGTCATGTCTTCCATATGGGTGTATGGATTTCAACTGGAATAGCCCATTGCATAAATTGCAATTATGTAATCAGTCACATTTCTAATCATGCATAACTCCCAAATGCAAAATCGCAATCAACTGACAAGTTTGGAACAGGCTATTTGCAAGGATATCTACTGAAAAATGTCATCAAAAGAATATATACTAGAATCTTCTTTAAAGGAGCCTTCTTTCCACTTAAACAAGACTTGTTTAACCTTTATAAAATAAATGGATATTTTCAGCAGAATAAAACAAAACTGCACTAATTGTATGGTCAGTGAATCATGCCTTGTATTATGAGATTATTATTGTCCGGATCACATTCCTTATCTTCAAAAACTTCCTATGGCAGGTTACCTAGCCTCATCTCTAGCCCAGTCTATCACATGCCCATGGTCACATGGATCACATAAGGTCACTGAATCATGCCTAACATCATGAGACTATTCCAGCCTCATCCTGACATATTTCATCCTCCTGATCACATGGATGAATGCAGGGTCATTGAGCTGTGCCTGACATCATGAGACCATTTCAGCCTCATCCCCACCTATTTCATCATCCTGATCACATGGATGAATGCAAGGTCATTGAACTGTGCCTGATATTATAAGACTATTCCAGCCTCATCCTCACATATTTCACTCTCCTGATCACATGGATGAATGCAAGGTCACTGAAACATGCCTCACATCATGAAACTATACCAACCTCATCCACCTATTTCACCCTCCTGATCATATAGATGAATGCGGGGTCATTGAACTGTGCCTGACATCATGAGAATATACCAGCCTCATCCTCACATATTTCACCCTCCTAATCACATGGATGAATGCAGGGTTATTGAACCATACCTGAATCATGAGACTATTCTTACCTTCCAATTCTTCTTCCTCATCCTGGAAGAATTCATGCATTGGTTTTCTCTTTGGCCTCTTCAATGTGTTCAACAGCTGCTGGATTTTAGCTGACACACGACTACCAGGAATGGGAAAGGCTGTCAAAGGAACAAATAAAATGGTATATAATGTTAGCACTTGGAGCAGGGTTGTAGCTACAGTGGGTGGTGGTGGGTGGCAGAGCCCACCACTGGAGTCCACCACTCAGCTGCAAAAAGTCTAAAATTGCACTAAAACATTGCACAATTTTGTTGAATTAGTCAAGAAGTTGATCAATTTTGACAATAAAATGCCAAATAACAAGATTTCATCAAATGTCACCCAGCATTAAAAATATCCTAGGTACAACCCTGATTTGGAGTATTCTACTTGGAGTTATACAAGACTGAGGGTTGTCACTTCAGTACACCGGTCTGCAGTAAACGCCGTTCTGCAGCAACCACCACTAGCGAGTAGTTACTGATTGGCACTCAATCAAAATAAGCCTCCATAAGCTTCCTTCTGACCAGCAAAATTGAGCAAATATTGTATGATTATGTACAGAATTTAGTATATATCAAAACTTTACGCCAAAATTTTTTACGTCCACGTGCATATAAAACTGCAATATGCAGTGACATATACCGTCACCGTCACTGTAATATTCACTTGATTGTTCATGGTGGCCATTGTTGTTGTGGTAGTCAATTATAGTCATCACAGTTTTGTCAATGGGTGATGCGATAACATATGTCCCATGATTCCACAGGTGTTTTCTTTTTTTAAGTAAATTACCTGGCACACCAACTTGAGCTGGTCACAACCCTGATAAGACCTATCTTATACCTTAAAAGTGAAATTCAAAGATTTTGAATTTGAAGTGGTGTACAACTGAATTTATAGAATATTCAATATCTTTATTATGACTTGATGACGCAAAGTTTTTAAATCTTCTTAATGGAAAGACTACTTTCATTTTCAGATATTCGTATTTCAGAATTGTACTTAAATCATTCCTACCATGGGTGACATGCAATCATGGCAGGGGTGCCTCCCCATTAAACACTCCATAGAGTGTTTTTTTTTATGGGGGTAGACATTTAATTAGCTCGGTCATCACACACTTTCAATTCCACGTTCGCATGAAGCAAATACATCCTGTTAGTGTTGTATATTCCAAAAATGTGTATTCTTCTTTTCTTTTCTTTTCTTATTTAATTAGGTTGATCATCACAAATTTTAAATTTTGAGTTATTATAAACCAAGGACATCCTGCAAGTGTTGTGTTTCACTATGCAAATGCTTGGCTTTGTTCCAATTGCACCGATAAATTTAGACATTACGCCTAAAGATAAAAGATTTATATTGCACTTTTCCAAGGAACTCAACAATCTGAAAAAAATGTTGATTCAATTTTTTTTCTTCATATTTATATTTTCATATATTTGGTAAAAAATGTGCACAATATTTTGCCTGTTTGTAATTTGTACCTCACAACTATGATATTAAAAAACAAGCCTGATAACCCTTATAAGCATTGTTTACCATCATATTTTGTGGTGAACTTGCATTTTTTAGATATTGTATATGCCACAAAATGTTTTTTTAAAGAGAAAACGACCAACTGACCCTGAATATGGCACTTTCTACAGCCTCATCACCCATTTTTATTCATCAAAACTGAGATTTTGGTAGCAGAAGAAAGCTCATGTTTTTCTCATTATCCCAGTGAAATTTTACGCCCAAGATATGTTTAGTTTAAATGGAATGAACAGAAACGTAGCGATTTATGGTTACCACACCAAAAGTGTATGTACTATCCTATAGGGCATTGTTATACACGTTTCTGCTTCTATATTAAAACCGTGGCAGCAACGCAACTCAAAATTTGGAAATGTATTGTTTTGATGGTAGGCCTAAAGCTAAGATAAAAAACAGAACATCACAAATCGGACCATGCCTCTTTACAGGCAATACAAACATTTTTTTAGGTCTTTATATGTATGTATACTGAAAGTATTATTGGCATGGAATTCATTCTGTGTAAGTCCATTCACATATCTTAACTAGGTTCATCCTATGTTGGTCAATCATGACGTCTTTGTTTAGTAACTATAAACTTTTCGAACAATGAGCAGATTGAGCACCGATTAATTTCCCCATAAAATATATATAAAGCTTTAACAAAATGAGTTGGAAGTCAGAGATTATAATTTTTATAATATAAGTCTTAGCTACAAGAATAAATCCATGTTGATATTTTGTAAGTAAACTCTGCCCTGAATATTTGGATTATGTGATTTTGAAGCCGCCAGAACAATCTTCAGGATTTTGTGTTAGGAACAGCTGACAATACACTACCCTACCTTGCATATTTTGTATAACAATGTTTTCTGGCACTTTTTAAGACATTGCAACATTGAGTATGATCGGACAGTTCTTGTTTGTTTCTTTTTTCACTTTGTACTCCAAATTTTGACATTTCAAATGGGGGGAGCAAGGGTGAACATTTCCCCCAAAAAAATTGTTCTTCCCTCCCCCAGTTTTGAGGCCCCCTCGAAAAAAAAATTCCTGCTGCCACCACTGTTTCACACATATGTGTATATAGGGTTATTCCAGTTGAAATCCATACACCCCCTATGGAAGACACAACATTGCCTCAGGTCTTGTCTTCGATATGGGGTGTATGGATTTCAACTGGAATAGCCCATTGCCTATAGTGGTTAGACTCCCGTCCAGTCTTGGCCCCAATCAAATTAATTGTTTGTTTTGCAGTTCATATTTCAATTTCATTACAAGTTGCTGCTTTGTTACAAATTAAGTCAACTCTTGCAAAGTCTTTTTGCAGTACTTACAACCATCTACTTGGTCCTCTTCTTCAGGGAAGGATACCCTACTGGAGCTGGCTGTCACATCTGGAGGAGGTTGGGTTGCCATTCCTGTGGTGGAGAATAAGGACGGTATGAAGGTTTTAATAATCATTGGCTATCTGTTTATTATGTGGGGTATGTATAGACCACTAATCATTGTTTATCAACAAAGGCGAGAGACTGGTCTATCGATATACTTGAATGAAAAGCTACACTGTTCAATGGCTTTCTTGTACTATATGACATGTGGTTTGCGATTTAAAATGCATGTGCCCTGAGCAAACTACGATGCGTACACACACTGCAGGGCAAAGAACATTGGAAATTACCATGATTCGCACGCATACTGCCGGGCAATGACGTCACATGTTATTGTTAAGTGGTCTATACTATATGATGTTGTACCTGTTGTGTTTGGGGTTTTTTGCAGACATTTTGTTTGCTGTGTTTATGTTTTTCTAAAAGATATACGGAAACTGGGGGTGGCTAGCTGGCCACATGTACAGCACCCTGAGGAGGATAAGGGGGAGCAGAAGGGGGAAATTTTAACTTCAAAATGTACACACAAGGTGCATATTGGGCTAATCCAGTTGAAATCCATACACCGCTATGGAATACATGACTTAAATCTCCCACAATTCAACAAGGGTGTGTAGATTTCAAATAGAGTTACCCATTCAGATAACCCCATTTGCAATTCACATTCTCTGTGTGAAAGATTAAGCTCATGTTTTCCATAGGGGTGTATGTATTTCAACTGGAATAATATATTAGGGTAGGGGTGGAAAGTAGGTTATAATACAGTTAATGGGTTTTCCCAATGATCACCCTTATTTAAAGAATTGATACCCCTCACAATTTTGTATTGCATTGTTTAATTTTTGAATTCAAACAAAATGAAAAGTAATGTCATTAAATAATCTAATTATTAGCTTTTAATTAGTTACTGCTAAGATGCAGTAAAGCAAATTGATATCCAGTTCAGTGAAACTATCCCACATCCCAGTTCTGTCCTATAAAAACATTGCAGGAATCAACACTATCTATGGAGACAGGGAGGGCAGCATTTAAGATATAGATACAGTGATTCAGTGAACTATATAGCTCATAAAATAATTTTCTACACAGGTACTAGAGTGAGCACTCAATGTAGTGTGTTACACTATGGTTTAGTGAACTGTCTGGAGTGGTACTAGGAGAAAGAGCCATATTTAGGAAGCCAAAGGGGGAGGGGCAAGGAAGTTTTTAAAAGGTCAAAAGGGGTGTGTGACTTCTGGTACATATTTCATGAGCACCTTTTTTATATTCTATGGAAGACATGACCTTAATGGTTCACACAGGATACAGACTTCAATAGAGTCACTCATTCTGATAACTTGAAATACCCTGTGTGACAGATTAAGACAGTATCTTCCATAGGGGTGCATGGATTTCAAATAGAATAGCACAATGTTCAGTATACATGTATGCCAACTCCCTGCTTAATTACATCACATACATGGTATGAAAACCATTGAAGGTTTAATAACAATTTCAATAATTCACCAACACTTGGCGTATGCTAAGGAGGGAGTCTAGTAAAAAATGTTGCTACATCAAGAGGAGCTTAGGGAGAAGGGTACACACTAGGGTGCATCAGATGCCCCTCATGTCAATGGATTCATCTGTCCCTAACTCTTAAAATGTTCCTATTGTCACAAAACTAACATGTGCCAAGTTTGAATTAATTCGGAGGTCGTCCTGAGGGGCCACCGAGAGCCTAAAGTTACAATGTGTGTTCCTATGTAGTAAAGTTCGTTGACCCCTGTACAATTCCAATTAGAAGCCGATCGAACAATTTAAAGTAGCTGCCATATCAAAACCGTTAGGACTTAGAAGCTCAAATCTTTTATGCGCTTATAGTACTGATAATCATCTTCAATCGGTGATAAAAATTAATCACCAACAAAATGAGCATGTGTGGAATTGGCACAAGCGCCTCGATACAAAATTTCAGTGAAATAGGCATTTTGTGGTAATTTTTACCTCAAATTTTACAAATGTTGATGTCCTGGTTGTCATTACACTTTTACAAAGCAGATTTTCTGAACTTCAGATCAATATATAATACATATTAACAACTTTCAGTGTGAAATAAAGTATTATAGCACTTGGTTAAGACAGAAATTATAGATTTTCCCAAGAATATGGACTGTGGGGGCGCTTTTGACAATAAAACACACAGTCATTTCTTTGGAGATGGATTTTCATCACAGATTCAAAGATGATTATCAGTACGCTTAGCTCCCAAGATTTGAGCTTCTAAATCCAAACGGTTTTGATATGGCAGCTACTTTAAATTGTTCGATCGGCTTCTAATTGGAATTGTACAGGGGTCAACGAACTTTACTACATAGGAACACACATTGTAACTTTAGGCTCTTGGTGGCCCCTCAGGACGACCTCCGAATTAATTCAAACTTGGCACATGTTAGTTTTGTGACAATAGGAACATTTTAAGACTAGGGACAGATGAATCCATTGACATGAGGGGCATCTGATGCACCCTAGTACACACACAGCAAAAGAATTAAGGTGTCAGCTTATTCACTTCTGTATCTTAATCAAAGACAGATATGTCATAATTAAAACAAGCAGCCAATATCTGTACCCTTTAGCCCTGATTTAAGACCTCATTTGTTGAAATTGGTTGAGATTGAAAGAAACAGTGATCCAAAACTCTAGGAAGGAACAAAATCATAACTTGCACTTTAATGTTACACTTACAGTCAATACAGCACTAGATCTCTTGCTCAAGAACGCTTTTTGTACAAATCAATAGGGCATGAAATGGAGCAAACTGCAACTTTTGAATTTGCATCTTCCTTGGGATTGTGGATCACTGTGTCTTTATTTCTTGACCAATTCTATTATGACATATCTGTCTTTGTTTTGGACATACAAGAGAGAAAATAACTGGTACCTTCATTCTCCTGCTGTCTGTATACCACAAAAGCTTATCTCCCCATCTGGTCAACATCAATTCTCCTATACCCAGAGGGCTGCATGTCAATGTACATCACTGTATATCATGTTTGACCCTTTCTTAAACGATACTCTACTTAATTTTTGTTGTATTTTGTTCATTTCTATCCTTTTTACTTTGCTTTTATTTTTTCTGTTTGTTTCTTCATTTTTTTGTTGTTGTTGCTGAATTGCTTCATTTTTGTTTTTATAATTCATTATTTATTTATTTATTTGTTTGTTTGTTTATAATTTATATACCGTTTTTTTTTTATTTATTTATAAATTTATGTTCCTTTCAAAGAATTGATGCATTTATTATTTTAACTAAAGATATACAGTACACCATCTAAAGATCACATGTCATATAGATGAGTTGACATCAAGGGACTGGTATATCAATATGCTTGACCAAACTAAATACAACTACATTTGTACTACACTGTTCAATAGCCTTATTTTGATGTGGCGGGATTTTTAAAAGCACGGACCCTGAAAAAAATATGATGGATACGCATACTGCCAGGCAAAAAACAATGGAAATTGTGATAATGCGCGCGCATACTGCGAGGCAATGACATCACAAGTCGACTCATCTAGGGTTCATGGCATCGCACTTTCAATGTCTGTATTGATAACCCATTTATTACGGGATCACATATCCCAGTTGTATCATTTTGATGACAAATCTGACTAGCAAGGATGCAACAAGCAATTCCCTTGTGAACCAGTCATGTAAACACTGTATGCATCTGTATCATACCATAGCACTAGTGCAATAACCAAGCATGACCATCATCCTACCTCAATCAAGTAAATGTCATTATATATAGAATAAATGCACATCACAAGTATTTACATGCACTGATTACTTCCAGAAGTCTAGGACATCTTGAAAAGATGGAATCAGTATCTCTTCAAAGAGGTTAATGTCAGTGCAGCTATTAGGCTATTCTAGTTGAAATCCATACACCCCATATATAAGACATGGCTATAGATAATCTTCAATACAGGGGGTGTGAATTTCAAATGGGGTTACCTAAAAGGGCGACTCCATTTGAAATCTACACCCCTGTGTGGGAGATTTAGGGGGTGTATAGATGTCAGCTGGAATAGACCCAATGCCACTAGCAGTCTGACTGTGTGGGAGATTAAGGTTGTGTCTTCCATACGGGGTGTATGGATGTCAACTGAATAGCACAAAGCTACTATCAGGCTGACTTGCACTACTGGGTTTTAACTTTTCCTCCACAGTACAAAATTTTGTCTTCCCATGGTGCACTGGAAAAATAGGTGATATTGATAAAACAGTGCATTGTGGGTAATATTCGGCCATTACAAGTCAGGGGGCAGATCTTTTTCGATATGCAAAATTTGACCTTGCCATTGGATAAACACATTATCATGGAATCTTTACAAACAATTATAAATGTGCTGTGAGTTGTTAGAGCAAAATTATGTTATTCTAAAACCGTTCGAGTTCAGCAACGGATTCAGAACATCAATATAGTCAATGTGTACATTGCGACTGTCTCAAACCCCGGGTCTCAAAAAAAACCAAAAAAAACGTCAGTCTAAGCAATGTTCATGATGTATACAGACCTGTATTTTTTTTCAAAATTAGCATTTTACATGGGTGAATTGAAACACTGGAGTAAGGCATCACTAGGATCCACAACATGTTCATCTATCAGGGCACAGTTCTTTAACCCTAATACATTTGTACATTCATTGAATGACCTTTGAAAATTTGGGTACAAAAACTCATCCTCTGCAAGTTGAGGTCAAATTTTGCACTATGAGTGTTTAATTGAGGTTATTGAACTATGTCACTGAGATGAGGCCATTGTGGTGCATGCTGGGAAGGTTACATTTCCTCAGTGACTTTCCCTCAATCCTATACAGACGATAAAATGCAAAAGAAGTGGATCGCAGGATCAGGGACATACCAAGAACTCTGTCTGCTTCTCAGTGTCATATCGGCTCCACTTCCATATTGTATGCACTGATCAGTGCAGGAAGAGGAAGAACTGGGTTCCTGCGAGTCTCGCAAATATAGCTTACAAGGAATTTTATGTTGAGGGCATTGACAGGGCTATCGGCCATTTCTATACCAAGCAGTAGAATGTCACAGACATTTTCTAACTTCCATAACATAAGCATTAAAGCTTTTCAAGGGAAACACGATTTCTTATCTAAATTTATACATGTATGTAGATGGAGGGATATCATTAAAATCATTCTTAAAACCTACAAACAATAAATTCTGCAATTTTCCTTTTTTTAAGATCCCTCATATTTTGTTTGAGTGGTTTTATAGTTGGTCACATTGCATTTTGTTAAAATAAATGTTTCATAATTATTCATTTATTCAGTTCCAAGTTGCTGAATTCTATTCAAATGTATTCCAAAGACAAATATGACAGCATTTGAATTAAACTAGATAGGCTTGTAACTTTTAATGTATAGTATAAATCCAAAGTTTTCAAAACTGTCAACTTTTTGGAGTGTAAATTTCAAATGGGGTTGTCTGAATAGGTGACTCCATTTGAAATCTGTACCCCCTGTGTGGAAGATTAAGGTTGCATCTTCCATATGGGGTGTGTGGATAGTTGGCACACTTTGGATA
This sequence comes from Amphiura filiformis, assembly GCF_039555335.1. Classification (NCBI taxonomy): domain Eukaryota; kingdom Metazoa; phylum Echinodermata; class Ophiuroidea; order Amphilepidida; family Amphiuridae; genus Amphiura; species Amphiura filiformis. The sequence goes on from NC_092640.1 coordinate 4,895,480, forward strand.
TTTTTTTTTTTTGAGCCACCATATCACAGCCCCCTCAGAGTTACACAACTTCACAATTTCATTTCATGCCACACTTCCCCACCCCACATCAGTAAATGTTGAGGGGTCTTGGAATTATCTTCCACGGGGGAGTATGAATTTCAAATGGAATGAACACAGCTCTATTTGAGAAAATTTCAACCTGGATCTTCCATTGAGAAGGGTGAGTTTCAAAAAGAGATTTTGTTCATGTGCTAATTCCATTAAAAAATTCATACTCCCTCTGTGGAATTGATGTTGCCACATGATTTCACTTTTCACCACCAGTGAAGGGACTGCACATATCTTCACTATGATAGAAACTGCAAAGTGAACACATATATGTGAGCACATCAAAAGGGGGACTTTGCAGGTGAAGTCAATTTTGAGTTCAGTATTTCTGATTTGAATTTGCAAGCTTTAAAATGACACCTCATTTGCTCAAATTGAAATTGTGATACGATCTACTCCAACTACGTCCAAGGAGGCAATGGAAATGAGTTGTAATTTTTTCCATCTTTTTGCTTATATGTGACATGGTACCAAAAAATGAGCGTAAATTCACAAGTTGGTAGTTTTGAAACGCGCTGGCTACTGCGTTGGTGTTCTTTGTTTCACATGTATGCACATGTTCAAGCCAAAAGTATGTCTTTTGGGAGGGCGAAGTTAAGCGAGCGGTAATTCCTCGCTTTGCACCACTGAGGTCCCGGGTTCAAGCCCGGCGCGCCCAAGGACTCATGTGCACTTGCTCTATCCCGCTTCCATGCTCGCTCTCGCAGGCTTTCTCCGGGATCTCCGGTTTCCTCCTGTATCGCAAAAATCGGTGATTAGTTGTTTGGTTATCAAAAACTTCCTTCACCCAATGGAATTTGGGGAGCTGCACAGATAATTGGTGGATGTTACAATCTAAATGCGGATAGGTGTGCACCATTCGGCAGCAACCTAGTTGATGCGATCTGATTGTGATGATTCACCATTGCAACAAATTTTTTTTTTTTTTTTTTTTTATATGTCCTTTGAGAATGGTGGCACAATGAGCCATTCACGAAGGACATACTACTAGCTTGTACAGGTGCGCGGCAAACAAAGAACATCAACTCAGCAGCCAGGATGCATCGAAACTACCAACTTATGACTTAACGATCATTTCATGTAGAAGGTTACATATAATCTAAATTTCACAACTTGGGCTGGATGGGTCAAATTGTATCACAAGATATGTGCAACGAAGGCTGTGTACACACACCCACATAAGGTGCCTTTCAACACTTTACTTACTACTACTGGGTAGGTCTGGCACTCGCCCACTAGCTGTCCGTCCAAGGTGACCGTTTGCATGTGAAGATGCTTGTCTGTTCACTATAGCATTGAGACCAGTTTCGTTGCCATGGATACGGATGCCCAGGGAACCGGTTCGACTCACATCATGGAAAGAGGATGATGAAGACAAGGAGTCATCATCTGTGTCTGATTCTGTGAATAGACATAAGAAAAAGAAATTATAATTGGGTACCTAAATACTTACAATAATCAAATGATAACGCTATTTTGGCTATTGATAGGATATGCTCCAATACAGGCTGTCAGCGTGACGTCATATGGCGCCATCTTGTGGGTACTCGCGGCGATGGTCGTTCGATCTCCATGCGCGAACAGCAAAGTCACCGTGTCGATGCGCGATAACAGCTGCGTGGCAAGCTGCTCCTTGCGCGCAGTGTCCGACACATACACACGCGTATCATTTGTACCCACAAGATGGCGAAAGGCTGACTGCCTCTATTGACAAATTCTGTGGATTTAGACATTTCTGTAACATATGGTTAAGCCTCATTGAAAACTCACATGGTATGCAAAATCTGAATGCCCAAGAACACAATCCTAACCTCTCTGTATGACTGTAAGTTCTGTTTAAAACTGTAAATGACCACATCAAATCTGAGAGGGTCATTTAAATGGATACTCTAAGATCTCAAACATTCTTATCTGTCGGTACACAGTTCTTTAACCATAGGCTTCTACATGCATAGAATGACCAAAAGTATGTAAGTTACAAAAACCTCATACTCCATAGTTTGAGGTCAAATTTGAAGCTATGATTGTTGAGTGGAGGTTGTTGAACCATGTCACTGGAAATGAGGCTAATTTGGCATATAGAGTAGGATCAAACATGCTCATCTGTCAGGACATAGTTCATTAACCCCAATGTCTGCATATTTACATTGAATGTCATTTGAATGTGTGGAGTACAAAAACTCATACTCAACAACTTTGAAGTCAAGTTTACTGTTAATGCTGCATGGAGGTCATTGAACTGTGCCATTCAAAATGAGCCTATTTTGGTTCATAGTGAATATTTTTAAGGTGGGAATTTTTGTGCAACAATTATTTTTGCATTTTTTTGTGCTTCAAGCAGCTACCACAAAAATACTAACCTGCAAATATATTAATTTTGTGTATTAGGTCAATGTAAAGAAGCTTAGAATTGCAAATTTATAAACAAGTGGAAGATTTGGCAACTTGGCGATGTGTGAAAATTTCACTTTTTCAGTAGTTTTAAAGAGTTTCCTTGTTTGATGACCCTACTGTCTGGTGTCAAGGAGGAAGCTTAAACCACATTTGACCCAGACATGTGGTTTAGGGTTTAATAAAGTCAAAGTATGAAAAAATTGCAGCAGCATGTGATGGTTTACCAATAATGTATAATCCAGAACTAGCTGCCCCATATAATAATGATCAAAAGTCTTTATTAACACATTTTTTGTTGATATCAAGTCATACTGTGTATCATACCACAAAGGAAAACATACTAGTAGAACAGAACTGAAGTTTTGCTAACAAAAGTATACCCTATATCATATCAATGGCAGGATCAGTGGTCACCAACATTCATGTATGCAGTCAATCAATCAACATTCATGTATGCAGTCAATCAACATAGATGTTGGTCAATCCATTGATCAATTGACTTGATTGATCAATCCAGCAGTCTAATGACTTTGGGGTCCAGGAAGGGGTCAACAAAATATTTGCTACATTTAGCAAATATAGACAAATCCGATGAGCCAAGTGATGGTCAGGATTAAGTTGGCCATAGCTGGGGGCCATCTGCGCCAAAGTAGCTTAGTTTGTTTGAATTACGATCCAAAACGCCCACTATCGCGAAATGCGCATCGGAGCGTGTAGCACTTGCGCCACACCACAGGAGTGGTAAACGCTGCACGCCTGTGATACCGGCATCGCGTAAATGGATGGATGGCCCCAGCGAGGTGTAGGAATGTGTCAAGTCGGATTCATGTATAGAATATTGGGAATCCAAATGGCTGAAACTGGTAATCCTGGACCCAAATAGGTCAGTGCCAACCATGTCTCAATATTCTGAATCATCATGTAGTGGTAATGATTGACGAGTTTGACTTCAACACTACGCTATTTTGGCTCACCTGGAATGTTTTCAGCGTATTCAGCAGACGGTGATGCTGTGTTATTATCATGTCTAGTCCTTTCTGATATGATGTTATATGACTGACATATCCTATTTGGGCTAACCTACTGATACATAGGAAAAAGTGGTGCAACATCATAACATCCTGCTATGATGTCATTTTGTCAATCATTATAATGTCATCATCAGAAAAGACTATCCCAATATCACAGCATCACCATCTGCTCACCTCACTCTGGGCAAAAAATATTTTTGTGGACTTTTAAATTTCTGGTTCTGAAATTAACCGCGAAAAACACAAGAATGAAAACCTCCCAAAAATTTCCCGCTTTTTGATATCATCAATGCCAATGTGCTTGTTTAGCGGCACGTTTTTTTTTCAAAACTGTATCATCTAACACTACCTTTGGGTGTCTTGTGCTATTCCATACACTCCATATGAAAGACATGACACTGTAAGGCGTTCGACTATGGTGCGAGAGGTTACGGGTTCGAACCCGGCCGGTTCTCGTGAAAATTTGAGTTAGCTTGAAATTAACCTGGACAAGGAAGTTCCTGCTAAATTGTCTTGTTGTAATACGTACGAAACTCGTGGAGCTGAACCTGGTTGAGATGGTCATATATGTGGAATGTCTACGGCATCCCTGTGTTGTTGTTAAATGGTTTATGGAGTGATGTGGGGCCATAGTGATCAGTGACAACCTGTAAAGTGTGCTGAGGCTTGTGGATCAACGTCTAGGCCTGTGCATAGCACAGTATAAATCACTGCGCTTTTTTTTATCTTCCACACAGGGAGTGTACTGCATTTCATATGGGGTTACCTGAATGGGTGACTCCATTTGTGTGGAAGATATATCTTCCATAGGGGATGTATGGATTTTAACTGGAATAGGCCTAACCCATTTTGGAGCAGATGACCAGACTACTACAGATCTTTCGCAACCAGTCAAAGCCCCCGTATTTTAAATCCTGTGAATTCTTGCATATTCATATGAGGGTTGATTATTCCATCGTGCCGTGTCTAACAATCACATTAGCGATGCGTGGCTTTATCTATACGCAATAGACCTTCTGTGTGTCTTTGCGTTTACGCAAAAGACAGTAGATACTAGAAATACTGTTTTGCCTGCTGGAATTCATAGAACAATCGGCCCTCATTATCGGGTGATGCTGAGACTTTCGTTGCGAATGGTCTGTAGTAGTCTGTGCAGACGACACTGAATGGGTGGCTCCATTTGTAATTCACACTCCCTGCATGGAAGATTAAGGTTATGTCTTCCATAGGGGTGTATGGATTTCAACTGAATAGGCCTAACCCATTTGGAGCAGACGACACTGAATGCGTGGCTCCATTTGAAATTCACACTCCTGCATGGAGGATTAAGGTCATGTCTTCCATAGGGGTGTATGGATTTCAAATGGAATATCCACTGATCAATACTTGCCTGGAGGTGTCTCTATGGGCACAGCACTGGCGTGGAAAGACTGTCTTTTGGAAGGCATCGGTAGCGGCAACTCTGTCTCGTTGTGTCTGGCCAAAGCCGCCTTGACTGCTTCCTCTCGAATATCTACAACAAATAAGAATATATTTCTTAAACCGTTAGTTTGGTAAAATCAAAATTAAGAATTTAATCTTCACGCTATTTCACCCATGGGTATTCATTGGTGGACTGCTGTACACTAATCATCCAATTTATTTTTCCAGGAGATAAGTTTCTGGTAGAGATCCAACTTAGTAATACTTGAAAATAATATGTGACCATCCACGACAAACCCAATGTAAAATCGCCACTGCTTCTTCAGAGATATGGACCAATAAGCATTGTTGTTAGAATACAAAAGAATTTCAAGAGCAAATTTGATTTTTGAGCACCTTATTTCCCACGCAGTTATGACAAGTGATATATCATTTTAAAGCTTGTTTTAGGAGATTTCAACTGTTCAATAACTGTTCTATGATACTCAAAATTGCGACTTTACACTGGGTTCGTCGTGGATGGTCAAATATGAAAAGAAAAGTTACAAGCACCTATTTCCATTTTCACAAAACATCAACCATTGGAGATTAATAAGAAACCTAAAATAACACGCAAATTTCAATAAAACTGTAACTTAGCATTTAAACTGATATTGGACTCATTGTCATTTTTGATATTTGCTTAAGAAGTTAACTTTTTTCAGAGTTTTGGTTTAGCAGCGATGTGATCTGACGATTGTAAACACTACACTGAATGAAGACACCACCATGATGGTGTTGCAAGCTACGACACTGCTAAACCAAGACTCTGCAAAAAGGTAACTTTTAAGCACTTACATTTCACAAGATCCTCAAAGTCTTCATATGAATCAAATACACTATATGGTCAATTTTGCACCCTACATGTATGCAATAAAACAGCTAAGTAATACAAAGTTCAAACTGAAGTAAACCAATTTGCTAATTATTCCAATGTGTTCAAATAGCCATTCATGCCAAGTATTATTCCAAAAGTTCCTCCTATATATTTCACAGTCAAGTATATCCAATGTGTAGTTCTAATATATTTCCCAATTTGATGATGATAAAACGCATAGTATGATCTATAGACTTTAACTTCATCCACCAACTTCAGTTTAACTCCGCAATAATTCCATCAATTTATAACTTGTAAGACCGTCATAACATCAATAAATCGTAATAATTGTCTGCTGCGGCGATAAAGATGATGAATTATAAGTTCCTTCTTCACTTCAAATGCTACGCATTGCCTGCATGACCACGTACGCTGCATGCAGATCAGATCGTCATCATTTTAAGCACCATCTCCATCATGTACATTCCAGCATCGTGTCCTTGCACTTCAAAGGGCATCATTGTAATGATGCAGAAGCCAGTTCTCTTGTTTACCAACCAGATGAGGTGGATAAATTGAGAATATGATGTGTGCAACTATTTATGTGTGATATTCCAGCCAGCAAATCCCCAGCGCTGATGAACCGCTACACCGCATTATTGCTGTGATAGGATTGCATCTCAGAGCCAGATGTTTCTCGGCAATGTGGTCAATGTTACAGGTGAAAGCTTTCTGCAAGTCACAGGCCATCTGGTGCCATGTCTGAAGGGCTACAGTGCCCTTTAGGTAAGCAGAGACTACAGAGTTATGTCTTGGTGAGTTTACAGTGCACTTTCAGTGAGTTTCAATTGGAGTTTTGTCTCTGCAACTTTTGGATTGAAACCCAAAATTTAAGTTTTTTTAACGAATGTTTTACAACATGCTACAAAATAATAAACAATGTGGTAATTAGATGTTAACACTAACAACCCAGTTGCTTTTTGGCAAGAGGGATGGAAAGAAAGAAAGAAGAAGAGAATTTCTTGGGTGCGGTTTTGAACCACCGACCCCTCAGGTGCCAGACATGTGCATGGGCCTCTACCTTGCCATGCGGGTCTACCTTGGCCGGCCAAGCTTTCTGTGGCCATATGACTGTTCGCATGATGATGCAATTGCATCACGTGGGATACCTGTGAGTGCATAATGCTTTGTGAATTGAGGTTTTTTGATGCTTGGTTTGGTTAGGGTTAATGTACTCATATAGGCAGAAAATTAAGGTGTTATTAACCCTAACACCCCAGCTACTTTTTGGCGAGGGGGACGGAAAGGAAGGAAGGAAGGAAGGAAGGAAGGAAGGAAGGAAGGAAGGAAGGAAGGAAGGAAGGAAGGAAGGAAGAATAGAAAACTTTCCATATGAAATCACAACTCACATATTGTGCACTCAATTTTGTGAGATTTCAGCTGAGTTCATCTCAGCCAGTCAATGAAGTAATGTGACATTCAGCTGCAGGATTGTGGCTAAGGTTGAAGTAATGGTCACCAAACTTACAAGCCAGATAATGATGGATACATTCCTAACACTAATGTTTATATTTTTGGTATTGGACCTGTATGTATCATGTTGCTATGTAGTTTATTTGTTTCTTATCCTCAGGGTTATAGCTAGGCAAATTTTAGTGCCGGGTGAAATTGATATGAAATGGTAAAAAAATTGAAATTTTGATAAGAATTGCTTATTTTTTGGTCTCAAAATGAACTTGAGTGCCGGGTGGAAATTAAGAGTGCCGGGTGGATCCGCCCACCACCACCCAGGGTAGCTACAACCCTGCTTATCCTTATTTCAATTTTTTTTTTATTCCTGTGTTTCTTATCCTTATTAATCAAAGCATTATCAAACTCATTATCGCATCCACCACCGGGGGGGGGGGGACAAGGCAACTTTCAATGGGGAAAAACTCTGATGAAAATGGACAATGGACTTTTTAAAAAACACAAAAAAGCCAACAAATCTTAACTATCAGGGGCGCCCAGCATCCTTCCTCCGGGGGAAATCCTCCCCCCCCCCCCTGGCTATGTCATTGCCATCAATATTGAAATGGATGTAGTAATCCCAGCAGTGTTTACTCAAAGGCCGTATGTCTCAATTTTGGCCCAGTGAAAATTATTTTTTGGCCCACACAAATTTGTAATGCTGTATTACAATTAGTCAATTTGGGGAATTACTGAGCCAAAATTGGGCCAATTTGGGAAGAAAATGTTTCATTTGGCGCACCCAATTTCCAGAGAGAGTAAACACTGAATCCCAGTACTCCCCACCCCAATGCTATTTGTTGACACTGTATTTCTCCAAGCCATACATCCGTCTGCTATTTTGAAAGACGGATTCAGGTTTCCGATTCTCAGAAATCTCCTCATATAATCCTTCTTCTTGCAATATTTACCTCAACACACAATCTCTTACATTTGATACCACTGTGCTTTTCTTTCAGTAATTTTAAAGGAACAATTGAAGACCTAATCCCTGCACTTGATTCTCATCTGCTGAATTTAAGTAGAGTAAGAAATACTCAGAAGATATCTTACACTTCCCACAATGCATTTCTTCCATTTCAATGTTCTGTAATTGATTTGCCATCTAGTGCAACATGGGTTGATAATGACAAAATGTACCTCAATGAACAGAGCAGATCCAGATCTAGCAATTATGTTTATTTCTTGACTATCGACCAATGTTTAGCCAGTCTATTCTCAAACCTGTACAAAGTACATGTAATAGAAGTGTCAGAAGTAGGGGATGAATCTTGTTGCAAAGGATTCTGGAAGGGTAAGCTATCTTCTCTGGCTATGCCTTGTCATTTTGAATCAGTAATTTGCAGCAGAAATCATGAATTGCTGTCCAAGGATTACAAAACCTGATATCATGTGATGTGAATGATTCCTTGGTGGAAATTCTCTAGTTATGGAACTGATACAAGCATCATCAATCCCTTCCCCTAAATGAAACTAGTTTTGTTTTAGTATTAAAGTTACTATATGCCTACACAATGTAGGTGTAATTTTGGAAGTATGATTTCATAGAAATAAAAATAAAATAATAAATAAACAAATGATGGCAGTTATATAGTGTCTTTACAACCTGTTCAAAGTGCTTTACATTTATAACACCAACAACCATAGACAGCTTCTTTAATACTGATGATAATTGAGTCTAATTAAATTCAGTGCATGTAACAGTATCTTCAAACCAATTCATTCCACAGAATTAAGGAAATAAATACCCAGTTGATGAATTAAAACTGTCACAGTTCAGTTTGTTTGGAGACAAAGACTATATATAAAGTGTTCTATTGCTTCCTGATTAATAAGCGCACAAAATACCTGATGACTAGTAAACTGGCTCTGTAAACATGATGCTGTAACTCGTGTTTTGAATTTTGTATTTTTCACAGATTTTGTAGCAATGGGTGTAAATATTCATTTACACAACAGACATGCACAATTTGCATGCTTGCATGGTACACATACACCCACACATCCCCAACCCTTCCCCCCTCCCCCCAAAAAAAAGCCATCATTGCAGGCAAAAAGTGCAAACTTCTCGATGACCTTGAATTTCAAGCTTATTGTGCTAGATTCCAGTTGAAATACTTACACCCATGACCTTTATATCTACCTAGAACTAGCCCGTTCCACAAACCGCGACGCCTCTCGAATAGCGAGCGGAGCGAGCACCGAGTGTAGCCCCGTTCCACAAACCGCGACGCCTCTCGAATAGCGAGCGGAGCGAGCACTGACTATCCTACAGTTGGAAAATCATCATACAGGTATCAGAGTACAGCACAGAAGCCAGTGCTATCTCTACCTCCACAGAGTTTGTGAATTTCTATTGGTGAATTTCTATTTCTATCACCTGAATGGGTGACCCTGTTTGAAATCTACATGGGTATGGGAGATTATAGATGTGTCTTCCATAGGGGGTGAATGGATTTCAACTGGAATAGTCCATTGACAATGCCTGGCATTGATGCCCGGCATTGATGTATCATGTTATTTTACAAGTCTCTATTTTGCTGTCATGCCAGATCACTATCAAGAGTGCAACTGTAGGACTGCAATTATACTTTTGCCAAAACTTTATTTTGTTCCTTCCTTCACCAATCTGTAACCCCATATTTGGCAAAGTATATGTGCCCTTGCTGATTTAGTGCAAAAAATATGAGTATCTGTATTTGACCAAAACATGGAGGTAGTAGCATGACCAGAAGAAATGACATGGGAAATTGACAAAGAATCTATAAAGTCTGCACCCAGGCCCGTATGCAAGATCCTTTTTGGGGGGGTGCTGATTTTGAAAAATGATGGGACTTTTTTCAAGAGGAGGGATGATTTTGTGACTTTCTTCCCAAAATTTGAACCGTTTTTGACCAAAAAAGCATACAAAACCTGATTGTGATATTTGTGATATTTTGGGACTTTTTGTATACTTTTGCAAATTTGGACAGTTAGATGAGATGCATATTCAAAGAAACCACAAGTTGAAGCTCTATTATATTAAAAGTTGATATATTTGACAAATTGGGCAATTCAACAACCTGATGATGAATGTGAATGTTGGCTGGCAGCAGAGCAGACTGTAATACATTCATTCAACTTGACCTTTGTCCATGGACCCTGGGAATCCTAGAGGCTCAGATTTGCCTCTCCATAACCTGCCATCCAGGCATCCATTCATCAATGCTGACACTTGTTATATAGGCCTATATGATAAACTCTCTCTCTCTCTCTCTCTCTCTGGGTCAGATGGCGCAGGATTGTGCTGCTGTGGTCTTCACAACAGTAGGCAATCTACATGTACTTCTATCAAAAGCCAAACGCATTGCACCATACACTCCGTGTGATGAAACGTTCTTCACATCATTTGTCCAAGATGTTGATGGATGTCCCCTTCCACAATGGCCTTCCATGTCTCCCTGAAGAATCTGCTTCTCAACTCCACCATCCTTTCTTACAATGTGACCAAAGTATTGCAATTTCCTCTCAATGATAGACTTTCCGATGCTTTAGTCTGTGCCAATCTTATTCAGGACCCAGATGTTTGTCTTCTTGTCTTTCCAAGATACTCCCAACAGCCTCCTCATAGTACCACATCTATATTAATGCATCTATCTTCTTCCTGTCATCCTTTGTCATTGCCCAGGATTCGCACCCGTATGTAGCAAACACATCACATCACATCAAATAAGTACCCTCCCCCTTCATTACAAGCTACAATGTATTTTTCAACTCCTCAAAATCTATGCATGACATTTTTAAACTGAAATAGCAAAAAAAACAAGTTTTGTTTTGTAAATGTTCATGCCTCATTTTTTTAGTAGCCCAATATTTATTGCCATGGAGTCCACTTGAATGAAAATGATGCAGATTCAAATGTTGCTAGAGTACGTCCTCCAGGTCACCCTTGACCAGTGGTGCAGAGAATGTAATGGGACACGGACTTCAGTAGCTTTTTGATGCAACTTTTTGAAAATCAATGCATCTTTGTTCAATAAAGGAGTCGCCATTAAGCTACCCATTTTGAACTACCAAGACAAATTACTATCAAAATGTCCATAACTAAAAATGTGTTTCTTTTTGCTATTTCAGTTTTAATATGTGATGCAAAGATTTTGTTTACGATATGGGGTAATCACTTATTGTGATGTTGCATTATACAATCTAGAGATGCACCAGCACATTTTATACATTCTTAATTCATTTTAAGAAACAATATTCTGACATAATCAGGTGGTGGCCGCATTGCATTCTCTAAATTCGGTAAATTTTCATCGTCAACCGTGTAATTGAATGGGATTATTTTGAAATTTTAAAACGCTTGAAATATCACAAACAAATAGGCCTATGTTGATAAATAATATAAACTAGAGTCAATAGATTCTGAGTACAAGCCGCCGGCAGTAAATATAACATTAATGGGTCAATTTTGACCAATTTCAAAATTTGACCTTCGACCCTAAACTTTGACCGTCACCATTGACTTTTGTTTTGTCTCACTAAGGTCTATCATATGCAGCATTCAGATTTGCCATACCTCGCTGTTTGAAATTTTACACATTTTGACCTTTTGACCCCAAGTACAAAGAGGTCACCATTGACTTTTTGTTTTGTCTCACTAAGGTCTATCATATGCAGCACTCAGATTTGCCATACCTCGTTGTTTCAAATTTTACACATTTTGACCTTTTGACCCCAAAGTAAGCATTGTACAAAGAGGTCACCATTGACTTTTTGTTTTGTCTCACTAAGGTCTATCATATGCAGCACTCAGATTTGCCATACCTTGTTGTTTCAAATTTTACACATTTTGACCTTTTGACCCCACAGTAAGCATTGTACAAAGAGGTCACCATTGACTTTTTTTTTGTCTCACTAAGGTCTATCATATGCAGCACTCAGATTTGCCATACCTTGTTGTTTCAAATTATACACATTTTGACCTTTTGACCCCAAAGTAAACATTGTACAAAGATGTCACCATTGACTTTTTATTTTGTCTCACTAAGGTCTATCATATACAGCACTCAGATTTGCTATACCTCGTTGTTTGAAATTTCACACATTTTGACCTTTTGACCCCAAAGTAAACATTGTACAAGGAGGTCACCATTGACTTTTTGTTTTGTCTCACTAAGGTCTATCATATGCAGCACTATAACTTGACATATCTTGTTGTTCAAATTTAGTTTGTATTGCATACGGGGTCAAAGGTCAAGCAATGGTCAAACTGTGAACACCCTGAATACCCATGCCACTAGTGACCAACATGTATTAATTAGAGCTTCGGCGCATTTTGTTTGTAGCAGAAGAGGCAGATTGCCAGAAAGAAAGAAAGAAAGAAAGAACTAGAGTCAATAGATTCTGGGTACAAGCCGCCGGCCAGGAATAACATTAATAATGGGTAAATTTTGACCAATTTCAAAATTTGACCTTCGATCCCTAAACTTTGACCATCACCATTGACTTTGTTTTGTCTCACTAAGGTCTATCATATGCAGCACTCAGATTTGACATATCTTGTTGTTTGAATTTATTTTGTATTGCATACGGGGTTAAAGGTCAAGCAATGGTCAAGCTGTGAACACCCTGAATACCCATGCCAGTACTGACTAACATGCTTTAATGAGGGCTTTAGCGCATTTTGTTTGTAGAAGAAGAGGCACATAGCCAGAAAGAAAGAAAGAAAGAAATTAATGGGTCAATTTTGACCAATTTTAAAATTTGACCTTTGACCCCTCTACTTTGACCTTTGGGATCATAAATATTTTAACCTGTTTAGAATGTCGTAAGAATTTATTCCTGTTGAATTTAAACTCGATTGGACCAATTTTAAATTTGACCTTTGACCCTATAACTTGATCCCTGGGTCACAAATGTCATTAAATGCATTTTTCTCGTGTTTAGAGTGTCATAAAGTCCCCCAATCCAAGTATGTCGGTGATTTAACCTTTGACCTCTATAGCGTGACCTCTGGGTCACGGATGGGGTCAACTGCACTTGTTTTGTGTTTAGGATGTCACAAGGATTATTCCTGGTGAATTTCAGCTCAATCGGAGCTTATTTGTATATTTTGACTTTTGACCTTGAACTTTGACTTATGGAGTCGAGACTATCACAGACCTCCCCTACCATTAATGTTGCATCACTGTAGCAATAATGGGCCCTATCCGTCTTCCATAGGCTGAGATACAGCCGATTTGGCTAAATTTTAAGCATTTTATCGAGTGCCAAAAAAGACCTTAGATGACCTTTGACCCCAAATCTGTGACTCCCCAGTAGACATCAGTCAATGGCCATGCATGTGTGCAAGTGACTTCACCTAGCTATTTCACACATAGCCGATATGAATTTTTGAAGTTCTTTAGACTTTGATCGGAAATGACCCCTTTATGCCCTTTGACCCCTTATCTGTGAACACCCTATATGCACCGACCAAAGTCGAGTCACATGACTTTGCCATGTCACCATCGCATGTTGTTTGTAGAAGAAGATACGTTTTAAAGCGAAATCACGTTTTTGACCATTGTAGCTAGGTCAAAGGTCACAGCCAGGTCAAAGTCAAATGGAAGGTTTGGCCTAGCCCAGTGGTCATTTGGGTCAAGTATGGTTGAAATCTGTCAAGCGGAGCTAGCTCGTTGTTTGACATTTTACACATTTTGACCTTTTGACCCCAAAGTAAACATTGTACAAGGAGGTCACCATTAACTTTTTGTTTTGTCTCACTAAGGTCTATCATATGCAACACTAAGATTTGACATATCATGTTGTTCAAATTTATTTTGTATTGCATACGGGGTCAAAGGTCAAGCAATGGTCAAGCTGTGAACACCCTGAATACCCATGCCACTAGTGACCAACATGTATTAATTAGAGCTTGGGCGCATTGTGTTTGTAGAAGAAGAGGCAGATTGCCAGAAAGAAAGAAAGAATTAGCGTAAAACAGAACAAGCCGACTTTGTCGTCGGCTTGTAATTAGCGTAAAACAGAACAAGCCGACTTTGTCGTCGGCTTGTAATACAAGCTAAAACCGTTGGGGTTCGATAATGAACCCCACAAAACTAACCGAGTATATTGGAAAATGCCATACGGCCGGGCGGTTTCACAAGTTGCCGGCTCAATCATGTCATCCGCCGCCTGGACATAATGTATGCTTTGCATAATTATGTAGAGCTGCTATCTCTAGAGACTCGACAGCAGTGGTGTTGGAACTAAAGTGGGACCTCTGGAGGCAACCGGATGCCAACTTTAACATTATAAATCCTTCCTGCTCATTGTTGTTTTGTGAGTTTCCATACATCCCCTATGTAACACATGACCTTACTCTTCCACACAGAGAGAGTGAATTTCAAATGGGGTGAATGGGTGATCCATTTGATATCTACACCCAGAGTCTTAGCCAGAAATTAGAAACCACCCGTCCAAGCAGATACCAAAATTTGACCCTCAAGTATAAAACAACTTGTCTATACCTATGGAAGGGTCACTGGGGTCAAATATGTCCTGATTTGGCCTTTACATGTCACTCTGAATTAGTCTAAAATCTATATAACCTGAAAATCATCTGTTTTAGAGCTATCACATCTGTAAAATCCATTAAATCCACCCGTCTAAAATTAGATTAGCCCGTCTCAAAGACGGGTGGACGCATGGCTGGCTAAGACCTTGTCTACACCCCTGTGTGGAAGATTAAGATCATGTACATCATAGGGGGTGTATCTATTTCAATTAGAATAGCCCAATGTTTGCTTTATATTTCCAATACTGCTCAACAGTAATCCTTTCTAACAATGAGGATAACTGCTTTACCCGAACACTGGCTGTCCCTGCATTCAGAGGGAAAGGAAAGAAGGCAGGAAGAAACAAAGAAGATGAAGAAAAACATTGCTAGCTTTGGTCCGTTTTCGACCCATGGACCCCTCTGGTTTGGAGAACAAGACTGGGGATAGCAAGCTATAAGTGGTTAACTGTGTATACATGCACTATATGCTCCGATGATTGCGCAATGGCATCACATGGGGTATTTGTGTTTCGTGCTGTGGTATTTGTCAGGGTTAGCAATTACCGTAAATGCAAAAATATGGATAGTTTTGCATCTAAGCCTAATCTATCTACATATTAACACATGTTATCTTTGCCACATGACAATCAATTCTCAACACAAAATTTCCCAAACAAAACAATTTTGGTTTTGGTTTGATAGCCAAGTTCAGGTTAATCACTTAAATTACTCAAAATGATGGATGTATCCATTTGTTAATATTTTAATGGATAGATCTAATTCTAATGGATTGCACTGTGTGATCAGTTCTGTCACAGACTGTATCATAAATCTAACCAGCATTGCCTAAAGATTGCCCAAGTGGCAATTGAGAGGCTGCAAAAATGAGCAAATATTACCCACAAACTGAAAATGTTGGGCAAAAGCAGGGTTGCTGATTTTTTTTTTAATCAGATTTTTTTTATTTAAATCAGATTTTTTTTTATTTAAATCAGATTTGTCTGATTTGTATCAATGTTTTTGATTTCTTCGCTTCTAAGAACTGCTGTAACCCATGATAGAGTCAAAAGAGACCAAAATAACAAAAAAGATAGTGAAAAAACACAGGCTGAATTTAGCATATTTTACTAACAAAATTTATCTTCCATGGGGGTAATGGATTTCAACTGGAATAGCACAATCAAATCACACCTTCAAAATTAGTATACTGAATTTTGATTCATTTTTGGAAGACAAAGAATTATTTATAGGCATAATTTTGCAAACTGTGCATTATATTCGAACTACAATTTTGTGGAAATGATAAAATATACCTCGTAAATTAATTGAAGTTCAGCGCTACATGCAAAATGATATGGGTCAATAAATACTTTGTTCTTTCCACTCCTGGAGAATACCCGTCAATAAATGTGTGTTGTTTAGCTCTATTTCATCTCACTTTGTCACAAGTATCATATAAATTATAATTTGACAGTTTTTGGATGGTACCTGATTTATATCTGTTTTCTGGTTCATGGTGTTCATACTGCCTCCTGCTTCTGGAGCTTCTTTTGCCAACAGCACCGGCCGCTTGCTCTGCCACTGTAAAAAGAAAAAAAATAACATTAGTTTGCAATATCATACAATTTTATTTATAATGATAAAAAATAAACAATAAATAAATGTTGGCATTTATACAGCACCTTTGACATATTAAAATGCTATATATTCTGCTGTCATTAGAATATGTCAGCTGCCATAATCTGCCCAAAGCATGCTCATACATTTAGGTGGCACTCAATGGACAACAGCTCCCCATTTCACCCCTGGGTAGAGAGAGGCAAATGAGGTAAAGTGCCGTGCCCAAGAGCACCGCTTCACCCAATCTGTTTCTACTAATTACCTCAATTATATCACCCACCATTAGCTACCAATTTTTGCTTTAAATGTCAATCAAAGGGCTCACACATCCCTTTAATATTGGATAATCATTGCTGCATGAAATCTGTGATTGCTTTTTATCCCATCTTACAAATCCTAGTGATTGGAGCCTACTATTATTGTGCCATTGTACCAAACCTAGAATATCAAGAATTTAGCAAAATGTCTAGTATTGGAGATTAGATTTGATAGGGTATTAGCCTTTGTAACTGAATCTGGACAAAATTATGAACACAAAACAGAAGTTAATCTTGCATTGTTGTTACTGCCAAACCAATTTTAGACATTTTGCTGAATCATAAGATACTAATAGGGTAAGATTTGGTCACGAAACATCAGCAATGTTCTTCTAAGACTACTTTTTGTGTGTTGTCACAGAAAGAACCATTTGAGACCATTCCACAATTTGAAAATTTGCAGGAAAAACAATTAAGTGATCTAATTTTAGTGTGACCTAAAAACTAATTATAGCTCTCACTCAGAGCAAAGCTTTGTCTTTCCCCAAGTGCATATAGAATTGATGATGATCACAAGGCATGTTCAGTCAGTCATAGAATATTATTCTTGAGGCTCCATGTACTCGAGAATTGTGATTCCTTTTAAAGTCAAACCCTGACTGCATGTCCATCCACACAACTCCACTGAAGACTGGAAACCTTGAGGTTTGTGATGCCCCATGACAACAGCTTTGGAATTTGGTGTTGCACAGAATTAAATAATATTAAATGTAATTAAACCAGTACTTGAGAATCATAATAAAATGGCATGATGGTCTATGATCCAGCGCTTGTCTCGAGGGCCACCTGTGGGGGAAATCGTGAAATCCCCTAAATTTCTTGGGGATAAAATTGGGGACAGAGAGGAATTGAAATCTCCACAGTTCACACGGCATTTTTTTACTCAGATTTTTGCTTGAGAACTGCATTGTGTGGACATGCCTATAGTTTTATCTGTAATGGATGAGGATGTATTGCATAGATGACAAAGGATAGAGAGTGATAGTTTACAAAAACAATGTAATAGAGAGTGTGATATATTTCATCTCTAAATAATGTGTTACATGGCAAACAAGTTATAGGTCTGTTGTCGTATCCAAAGAATTAGAGCAGGACTCCCTACCGCCACAAACAATCGCACGGTCAGCTATGGGGAGAAATTTGGGGGTATTCGGGTCCCTGACGACGATGCACGGAGACGAATGCAAAAAAATCTGTGTCTCATCTTTAGCATCTTACTTCTTAGTGTCGTGTGCAGGTCGCATCGAGTATGTGTCTCAAATGTGCCCATCATCCATGTCGCCCTTGCATGACAACAATTACCATGAACGCATTCCGAGGGAAACCGAATACACCAATTTTTCCTCCATGTCTGTATTAAGATGGCGGTTGAGTCCCCCTTTTCCTTCTCTAATTCTGTGGTTGTATCATAGATCCTGGTCGCATCAAGTGCACTGAACCAGTGCTATACAACAACCCTGCACTTAATGATTTATCGCCTTCATTTTTAATTTTCAGCCACCTCATCAATCTAAACCAACCTTAATTCACACACTGGTCATAATTTATTTCCATCCAAATAGAAATTCATGATATAATATTGGAAATCAACACCTTTGTAACATTAACATTAATCTGTATTAATCATGGTGCATGTGGTAATCCTAAACCTCAACATATATCATCTACCACAGATCATGTTGATGAGGAGGAGGAACATAGCAATGTAATATCATCAACATTCACTAGGCACGTCCACGTGGAGGGCATTTTGTTCAAACAATGCGGTTCTCGTGCAAAAACTTGGCGAAATCCGCCATGTGAGCTGTCTTTTGGATTTTAATCCTCAGGACAAATTGTGTCTTGGCAGATGAATAAATTGAGGCAGACACAGAGATGACCTTCATATCTGTCTCATATCCTCTTTTATGCTTGCCTTTGGTGAGTTCTTGATTCCCGTTACAAGTATCATTCATGTGCATGTGATGGCATGTATCATGCACAATGTGTGGTTTCATGTTCAATATTAAATTTATTTTTTCCCTACTAACTTTACAAATAACACTGTAAAATATAGCAACTTATAAAAACAGGCACAACAATATTATCATGTCAATAACCAGTCTATGATCTGCTGATCATTGAAATAACATTTAAAATTCCAAACGTTTTTATAAATTTTAGCCCAAATACTGTCCCTTCAGCACCGCATACTGTATTCTTTTCTTGACTGTTGATCAGCAGATGGACAACTGATCATCTCACCACTGTCCCATTGCAAGTTAACCTATTCTGATGGGAGAACCCTAAATAAATTATAATACTGGTGCCATCACCAGGTTGCTTCTTTGGTACATGTAATGTGTCTGATAGTAGATTTCTTTCAATGCTAGGATAAATCACAAAATGGGCTGATCCATTTTAAATCCACACTCCCCATGTGAAAGATTTTGGAAATACCGTATTGTTTGTATTAAACGCTCCCCCTCTAGTAAATGCCCCCTCCAATGTTTCAATGAAAAGGTGACAAAAAACCCAAAAAATTTCCATGCTAAATCTTGTGTTTCAAAATTTTCTTAATTCTTCTTCACTATACATGTAGCTGAAATATTTAGGAGAAGTTTGGCAATTTGCATAATTTAAATTTAGCTGAAATTTTATTTTAACTTTTGGTATAGCAGAACCCAATATTCTTGGAAATTGACACACATAATGGAAGGGTCCTTTCTAATTCGCATAATCAGCGGCAGGTCCATACCCAAACCAAACTTGAATATACCCCCCCCCCCCCATGATCACTCAAGATTTTCCAAACAAAACCCATATTCGGTAACACTTCCCTTTTCCAACTGTTCAAAATCAAATAATTGGCTATTTGACTAGAGTCATTGTCATTCGGAATATCCTTGATGATGCGGATGAAAACATGATATGTACTTGTTGGCCAGGTAACAGGTGACATGCACTGTAATTGGGCTTGATTACGTGATGTGTATACCATTCACTCGCAATCTTCTCTGCAATGAACATCATGGACATTGGATTGTTAAAACCTATGCCTAATTGTTCACACATGTAATCCATATTGCACATAAACAATACCATATCGACTGGGCGGGGGAGTTTCAAAGTGGCTTGTAATACAATGACAAAATTAACAAAAATTTGCAACTTGCATCTTCCTTTTGACTTTTTTCAATCAAACATTAATAAATATGCCCCCAATTGATTGCAAAATTTAGAAAATACCACAGGAAAATTGACAAAAACAGCTTGTACCCCCCCCCCCTCCATGGTTAGGGGGGCACCGACCATGATATGATGACCCACACTACGCCACTGGATTTGTTCTTCCTTCAGTGGCCTCATTGTCACACAAATTTACTCTGAAATCTATAACCTCAAGTAATTCAATTGTAAAACCAATAACAGATGAAATCTCACAAAACAATGAAAACTGAATCTGACCCCTTGATTCAACAATTTGTTATCAGCACCGGTTTTTGTTATGATCAGACAAAATATCAATATAAACCTGGTTGAATCAATCTTTGCATAATTAAGCCAATATTTGCATAATAGCTGGCATTATAAAAAAGCGGAAATGTACTGATTGGGTACTGATTCAGTGATTGAGGTCGAAGGTTTTTATTTACTTAGTGAGTATATTCTGCCTATTAATCTGAAACTAAAATAATTGTTTACAAAATAAGTTGTGACATAGACCCCGTTTACACAGAGAGAAGTCGACTTCAATTGCAACATCGAATTCAGATTGCGACTAAGGATTAGCATAAATTATTTCTTAACGGGGTGTTTACACGGTAGTCGACTTCAAATCAAATTGTGAATTCAACTTTTATGCCATCAAGTGCTCATGCTTCAAATAACCATTATGAAGTCGACTTCTAATTACGTGTTCGTTTACACTGCAAAAGTCGAGTTTGAAGTCGACTTTAAATTCGACAAATGTTGCTCCGAGTCGTCATTTGAAGTCGACTTCCGGAGTCGAGTTCAAATTGCGACAACCCTGTTCACACACAAATGCTCTTCAGGCTCTGTGTAAACGGGGTCATATTTGCCAATCTAAATATACAGTGGCATATCCAAGAATGGCAAGGGGCAGCTTCCCTCCCCCAATACCCCATGTGGAGTCTGCCCCTCCTAAACCAGCCCAGACCCAACATCCATCCCCGACACAAATCCTAACTACCATCAGCTACGCCACCGCACTAGCAACGTAACAGTAGTGCTGACAGTAACAGGGTGAAATTACTTTGTATTTATTAAAATATCTAGATAGACAGTGATGATGATGCATTTGTCGTTCATTGAATAAATGAACACAAGATTGATGAATGGGTGTTTAGTAATCAATGCACGCTGAATACAGGCTAGCCCTCCAGCACTGTGCTGAATCATACATTGTAGCTATATACATGTGAAACTGTTAATTCACATTTTACTGATCAAGCTCTTGTGTTGCACTGTATTGGTTTCAGAAGCAATGTCAGATTTTCTCAACATTTGGATTTTCATAATGAATAATAATAACTTTAAATATAATTTTAAAATCATTTTTTTTAATTATTTAATTTCTTGTTTGTAATTATATATTACTTCCATGTATGTATCAAATGTATTGAGGTGCTGTTTTGCTCTCTTAGTGGCAAAAAATTTTGAAAAAAAAACTTAACCCTAACAGCCTAAGGGCTTTTTGGTGACAGGAAGGGGAAGAAGGAAGGAATAAAGAGAGAAAAGAAAGAAAGAAGTTGTTTGCTCTGGGTGGGATTCGAACCCGAGACCCCTCGCATGCCAAGCACACAGTCGGCGACACCTTGCCACCGGTCTTGGGCTTTCGCTGGCCAGCGAAACCGTGCCTATAAATCACTTAGGGTGATTGCGTCATCACACCAGGTGGGATGCACGCACGAACAGCACATATCAAGTAGGCCTAGTATTTTGTAGTACACGGTACGGTTAGGGTTAATGGCCAACGAACAACAGAAACAACTAGAGGCAAATGATGGTCATAGACCACAAACCTAGGTGGGGCGTGTTGGTGTTGTGGAGGTATCTGACCCCTGCAAAATGTTCCAAAAATGTTCCCCTGGTCATGACGTTTGTTGTCACCGAGTTTGAGTCCCTTTCTCCTTACGGATGTCCAGAAAATGCAATTTTAAAATTTGACCCCAGATGACCTTTGACCTGCAAAATGTTCAAAAATGTTTCTGTGGTCATCAAGTTTGTTGTCACCGAGTTTGAGTCCTGTACCCCTTACAGATGTCCAGAAAAGACATTTTAAGATTTGACCTCTATATGACCTTTGACCTGACCCCTGCAAAATGTTCCCCTGGTCATGAGATTTGTTGTCACTGAATTTGAGTCCCATACCCTTACAGGTATCCAGAAAGTGAATTCTAAGATTTAACCCCAGATAACCTTTGACCGACCCCTGCAAAGTGTTCCAAAATGTTCCCCTAATCATTAAGTTTGTTGTCACCAAGTTTGAGCCCGTACTCCTTACAGATGTACAGGAAATGCATTTCTAAAATTTCACCTCTGCATGACCTTTGACCTGACCCCTGCAAAACGCCCCTGGTCATGAGATTTGTCGTCACCGAGTTTGAGCCCCACACCCCTTACAGATATCCAGATAATACAATTGTAAGATTTTACCCCCTTAATGACCTTTGACCCCAATTCTGTATGCAAGTTATAGGCGTGTGGTATAGCCGATGCATATATGCAAATGACATCATTGTACTATATATAATATGTGACAGAAGAAGCATTTTGAAGGTATTTGGTTAAATACCGGAAATGCCCTCTTAACAAGGGTAGCGCTAAGTTGCTTTTTGGGGTCCCGGACCCACCAAAATAGAGTTGGGACCCCCTGTTTTTAAATTTTCTGCACGTTCAGGGGTCCCAGCAGACCCCCAGTTTTTCAATCTAGTGCTATTGCAGACATACTATTTATGCTGCATTTGTGCAACTGGGACTCACCAAACTCTACTCCGGACCCCCTACTTTTTAATTTTTTGCAAGTTCGGGGGTCCCTGCGGACACTCGAGTGTTTAGTTCTAGCGTTACCCCTGCCTCTTAATGACCTTTGACCTCAATTCTGTTTAGACCCTATGGCCACTGGATATAGCCGATACATATGTGCAAGCACAGACCATAGAACTTTCTAGGGTCTGTGTGGTGCAAAATGACATATAATTGTAGGGTGTATAATGTAACATGTAGGAGGAGAAGCAATTTGAAGTTATTGTCAGAAAGAAGAAGAAGAAAGAAGAAAGATTGGATAGCAAAACAGTACCTAGCTCAACATGATCAATGCTCATCATCTGCACATTATAATATCCACAACAACAGTGAACTTCTGAATGGTGAAATCGGAGTAAGTGGCTGACATCACCTGCTTGGAGGTCAGTGAAATTAGAGTTGCAGCAAGCTGTGGTTTTATTACCCAATTGGGAATCAACTTCCAGCTGCAAGTCTGATTCTACTTTTGATCTCTGTTCTGACCATGCTCACTATATAGTATACTTCCATGATTATACATGTATGTGCAAGTGACATAGCATTTTGAATTTGTTACAGAGTATGAGTTTTTTTGTACCCAAATTTGTCCATAGACTCTGATTTGTCAAAGGTTATTCAATGAATATACAAATATATTGGGGTTCAAGAACTGTGCCCTGATAGAGTGAGTCTCGGTGGCAGCCGTAGCAATAAAAAAAAAAAATACCTAGGTGGGTGTAAACCCACCTAGGTAAATAAATGAGTAATACGAAACAGAAATTACAACCCACATACACATCAATGTGCAATGTTGTATTATGATTAAAAGGTACACAGAGTTCAGGGTTCAGTGAACCCACTAATCATAATCACATTTGTTTAATTAGTTGTGAATAAATGTTAATTACACATTACAAATGAGCTGACAACCTTCACAGCTGGTCAGATAGGATATCAATAGTGTATGTCACTTTTATTGGAAATACCACAAGGTTATTCAAATGTCATATAAGGCTACTGCTTCCTAAACGGGCTTCCTTTAAAACTTTCTATCTCTATCTTCATATTTTGTTAAATTTTCAATATCACATTATAATTTCTTTTGTCATATTCCTCAACCATTTGCAAAATTGCTAAGATCTATTTTTTATTGTATTTTAGTTTATATTTGGGCCTATTATAATAGGCCTGTACTATCTACAATATTTTAGTATACTATACACCTAATATTTCACATTATATTTAATATTTTATATTATATAGAGCCTACTTTATTTATATTATTCCTTGTTTTATTCTAATTATTATATCTCACTATAATTTCTTATTACACTTCACTGATTCTATTTCATTTTATTATAAATCACTGCATGTTACACATTTTACTTTTATAATTTACTATTTCCACTCAACAATTTTATAAAACATGTGACAATAATCACAAGTGCCTTTGTATTTTTTTTTCACTCAACAATTTTGCTTCCTTTTGTTGTTTTCAATTTCAAATCATTATCAAAACTGTTTTGTAGTATAATCCACTTGGGTTCCTATTCAATTTGAAGTTCATAAACAGGGTAAGTAGTAGTACATGTATTTTCAACATAAAGGAAGTATATGTACAAGGGGTCTCAAATAACAAACATATTATTTTGGAAATAAAGTGTAATTTCACAATTTTTCAAGGGTCATAGATGTTTTGGGGTAAAATATTTTAAAATAAAACTCCCCACAAAATACTGACATACATGTATGTGACACACTTTTCTCCCAAAATGCCTGGTTCTGTTTTGTTTATTATGATATGATGGTGGCATTTTGCATGATGAAATAAAACCTTTTAACTATGACCTCTTGGCTCTCTCAAAGCTGATAAAGATCTCATTCTTTGCACAAATCAACAAAATAATTTCAGTTTTGGTCACAGATGGTTTCTAATTTTTAGACCAATTCTGACAGATGGGTATATTTTCCCCATTGAACCACAAAAAAGGTTCTGAATTTTGAAGCCATTTTAGCTTTGTACATGTAGTTGGGTGCATATTTATGTTACCTACTATGATATAGGTCTGTCAAAAAAAATGTAGGGGTGGACAGATGTTTTTAGTATAGTCATTTGGTCACACATTTTTTAGTTTTTGGCTTTTTGGCAAATGACTCCAAAATGACCAAAAAAATCAAAACAAATGAATCACAATTTTTTTCCAATATTTTTCCTCACTTTTTTTTGCAGTCAACATTAATTTATTTTTTCCCAAAACAGCGGATTTTACATGCATACAGCAAAAATCCCAATGAAAAATAGAACAGGGTGGTTTTTTTTTGCCCCATAGGCCCCTACATTCTACAATGTGAACAGATGGGCATATTTCTGCCCATGCCTCAATGCACAAATTTGTCTCAATTTGTAGTGTGCGCAATAAATCAGGCAAATGTCTGAAATTGTTTTTCAATATAAGGTGTAAATTTTCATAAACAAAGGATAAAATTTCATAGCATGAACACACAGCAGATGAAATATGAATGATGAGGTTGCCATTTTAATAGTTGAAAAGTTTAGATGATTTATGAAATATCTAACTTGTCAAACTCTGGTTTGACAATTGATTTTTAGGGACATAGGGCTTGAACATTCCCTTTTGTGTTATGCTCATACTATCTGATATGGCTGAGACTCTTGGCAGGTATACTGGATACTCGGATCAGCTCGTATAGGCCGGACTCATATTAAACATTGTGATTTGTGGATTGATATAGAATAGCATACTTGCTTGGCTCACACCACCTGTATGTGAACCATGGTTTGTGTGAATTTTATGTAGACGTAATGCACAAATCAATTGCAGTCCCTGCCCCCCAGGGGCCGGGGATAGCGGGGACCTACCCGGGGATGTAATTTTGGAAACTGTTACAAACATGTACAGTCCCGGCTTGGTCCCCGCAGGGCGGGGCACTATTTCCGTGTACATCCCGGGGTACATCCCCGGCCAAGTCCCCGCCCCTAGCCCCGGGCACCATGTTCAAAGTCCCCGCATACTCCCCGGCCCTAAGGGGCCGGGACAGGTTCTCAATCTTGTGATTGTGTCGAGCAAGAACATCATCAACTTGCCGATGGCCCCTCATCTTTATTCATAGTATACATGGGACGACCACAAGACCTTTGCTCCTCTCCTTGCTCTCTTAATATAATTTTATATATAAACCGAAATGGAGTTCTTTATTTATGGTTTAAGAAAAATCAATGTGCCAAAGTCATGAGCAAAAACGACTTCTGAAACCAACTTATAGGCTTAAATATTCTTTTCACCATATAGCTACATAGTTAACTAAATACTTTTAGAAGACACAGCCTATCGTAGCATTAAGATGGTTAATGAAAAATAATAACAGAAATCATCTTGTATAGGCCCATTCTTTTGCACCAGTAGAGCTAAATAGTTCGGACTAAATACCTTCAGAAGACATAGCATTAATATGTAGCAGTTAGATGATTAATAAAAAAATACACATAAAATACAAATAAAACAAATTATTTAATAGGCCTACAAGATGGTCAGTTTCCGACATATTTTTCCCTGACTTTCGGATTGTGCATGCACATTAATATTTTTAACATTATAACATGCATTATAGCTCTATTTGTGCAAAAGATTAGGCCTATAAGATCGGTTTCCGACATTGTTTTCGGATCGCGCATGCACATTAATATTTTTCATTAATGACGGAAAAAGGGCATGTCCCGTTTAAAAAAAAAACTTTGCATGGAATGCGGGACAGTGGTGTCTGTATTTCAAAGCCAAATATGAGCAGTAAAAATCTCTGAATAGCCTTGAATATTTTTTTTGTTAATAACTTTTTGAAAAATATACTTTAGGACAAAAATCCATTATCCGTACTCCGTTTTTCTTGACCATTTCCGTCTGAAATACGGAAAAATCGTGAGGCTAGTACTATGGCAACCCTGGCTGTGTTGTCTGCTTGTCTGCCACTGTCTGAAAAACAATACCACATGAATCGGTGTTCCTATTTTGATAGGAAATGAACTAATGGTGATCGCCTGTATTTTACGAGCTCAAAACAAAATTATCGAGAAACGTGCATTCCCTGGGTAAATCGCTAGAACAGGGTGCGGGTTTCCCCCGCATAGGACCCGTCACAGTTGTGAGTACTCTTCTATTACGTCCCGCGTACACTCCCGGGGTAGATCCCGGCCTGTTTGAGAGGCATTACATCCCATTACACGCCCCGCTACATCCCGCACTTTCTGCGGGACACATTGAGCTGTTACATCCCGGCCAAGTCCCGGGTAGGTCCTCATATCCCGGCCCTGGGGGCCGGACTGCAAATTGATTTGTGCATAAGTTGGGACTTTCTTGATGTGTGCAGTAACAAAAACCGAACAATTCTTGCCTATTTCAAACTGATCATAGTATTGTAATCACCCAAACTCAAAATGAAATGCTTATAATTTCAAGCACTAGCAAATTATCAAAAGTCAAAATACTAAATCGATTAATTTCAGTCAAATTAGCCCGATTGACTGTAACTAATCAACCAAAATTGCAATGGGGTTAAATAAAGGTGACGCATTATGAACCATAATATTTACTGCTAAATCAATGATATTTGCAACCATTGCTATTTTCATTACCAATCCTGAATCTTTCATTTACATGTACCTTACAGTGAACTCTCTTCTGGTCAAAGTTCAAAATCAATGCTAATGCATGTACCTGTACTTATTTTCGAGACTGCGCAGCATTATTTTAGGGTACACCATTTGATATCTGGGGGGGCATGAAATCACATCAAATTCCCCACCCAACTCTGTGTTTTGCCTTATAAAAATTGGAAATTGGCAACTTTAGTGGCAAAATCAAATAGTGCGCCCTTTTATTGAGACTGTAATCCCCCCCCCACACACTTTTGAGGCAAAACCCCCAAAATTACATAAATTTCCACTTTTTGAGGAAATTTTGCACAAAATTTGTCAGATTTTGCTTTTTTCCTCAATGCCCCCCCCGGCAAAAAATTCCTGGTGCCGGCCACAGGAGCTGCACCAAGCACTAAGCACCTTGGAACCTCTCTGGATAGTAATACAACAGAGCACAAAAGTAGTACTACGAATTACCATCACTAACCTATACCATGATTCATCAACCCTGCATCCTCCTCAGCCAATTCTAACAATTCCCCTTGAATGTTTCTCATATGACCTATATTTCATTTCACCCTCATCCAAACAAGCCTCTAGAGTCCCAAATCAGACCCTTAAACTAAAGCTATGTTGTATTATTGACTTGAGATAATATTATCATGTGGACTGTAAGCCAATGAATCATCATTCCATCACTGATCAATGCTTTTGGTTCATTTTGCCTTTCACAAATACAACCAATTTTCACCATAAGATTTTATCATCTGGTGCAGCACCTCCTTGTAAACTGCCCTGACACATTTGATTGCTTGAAGAATTGCAATCCTTATTTCAGGCAACTTTAAGCCACATAACATTTGCTGAGGAGAACGCCCTTAAAAAGTTTTTAAATTCTGTTTTTTACACGATTGTAATGTACTTTAGTCAATAAAGATACTCTGCAAAAATCAAGACTTTAGGTGCTGTAGTTTTGTCAAAATCCCAGATTTTTAATAAAACGATAGAACCGGCGTTTTATTATTACAATGGAAATATTAGTTGAACATGTATGTACAGTATGTACATGGCGTGCGGGATACACATACACACACATCCCGAGGATCGTACCGTATTACAACCGTGGGAGTAACATGCATGGGCGCTGGTAGTAAATTCCAATTTTCTATGCTTTACCTCACTTGTTCGGCTCAAAATTAAAAGGGGACATATCTGACAGTAAAAGCTAACATTTTATGGAAAATAAATGCTAATCTATTTTTACAGAAATGTTATAATATGGCTTTAAGAATATCTTGTCATGTTTTCAGAATACGATATAAGCTGCAAAGCCTGCAAATACCATTATGATTTTGCTTGCCCTGTAGAATACTAGAGCGGTAATTTACATACTTTTTCCTACCAAATACAGTAGTCTATAATGTTCAACCAACACAACTCACAATTCATTAAATATCCACTCAATCCCGATCATTAATAAATTACATTACGGTACATTGTACCAAAGTGTTCTAGCCGGTCTACTCAGGAATCGGAATCTATAATTTCACTCAAATTTGTCATATGATCGTCGTCAAATTGTCTGTTCCTGTGTCTATCAGGTCCTCTAATTCACCCTCTTTAGTTGTGAATCATTATAGACTGCCATGTGTAATTATTACAATCATGTACACTGTACAGCATGCACCTTCATTTTACTACAGGAATCCCCATCATTTTTTTGAAGACATGATAAATTTCATGTGATTTACATACATTGACTCTACAACTGCCTCAGTTCTGCAGATCCCAACATTGGGGGGGGGGCAGGAAGCATGCCAGCCAGTAGCATTATAAGCCAGGATTTTTTTCAGGAGGAGTCCAAGATGGGGGTGGAAAATGGTTGCAACTCTCCCTCTTACAGAGGGACAGAATTTGATAAAAATTTGTCAAAAACCTAAAATCAAGATGTCACATAGGGGGCAGCTAATTACCACCCCCTCGGGCACCCCCTTGGCTATGCCACTGATGGCAGCGCAAGGATAGCGAGAATCGGTTAGATTGTCAGCAAACAGCCACCAAAATGAGCGTTTATTAACGTTTTGACAGTATTTTTGTGGGACATGAGAGCACCTCAGACCTATCGATTGCATTCTGAATACTGAAGCATGTCTTTCTGATATCAAATAATTTTCATTTTTGAAAATCACAATATAATACAAATTTTATGACAAATTATAAAAATTTGATATTTTTCAAACTTTTGATATATAACAGTCCTCGGTAAATTATATAAATCTAATGATATATTCTTAAAGTGTATGTAGCAGGGAGGAAAAGCCGACGGTCAATTGAAAATTTTGACCTTTCATATTGAAGATATGGATTTTTTCCCAAAAGACCTTTTTTTTTTTTTTGGTGTTTTGGGAAAAAAAATCCATATCTTCAATACTGAAAGGTCAAAATTTTCAATTGATCATCGGCTTTTCATCCCACCTACATACACTTTAAGTATAAATCATCAGATTTATAAAGTTTACTTCAAGTACTGTTAAATATCAAAATATCAATTTTTAATGATTTGCCATAAAATGTGTATTAAATTGCGAATTTCAAAAATTAAAATTATTTGATATCAGAATGACATTCTTCGTATTCAGAATGCAATTCGATATGTCTGATGTGCTCTAATGTCCCAAAATAAATACTGTCCAAACGCTCATACCCCAACCCTTAATGAATCCCCAATCATACTTTTTACTATGTGCAGTAATTTTTTTTACATCAGATTCCTATTAATTCCAACATCATGTCTGTCCCTGAACCCACTTAATTCAGGTGATGCTAAATTATTGTCATCCCTCCTCTACATGAATCATCAGTCTACCTTTAATAGTACACATTCAACTCATCATTCCATGTAGATGTAGTAGTCCTACCATGAAGGAATCATTTTACCCCACATGCGCTCATTTAAGGGATCAAGAAAATTAATTGTTCAAATTCCGGGTTCAAATTGTTTGTTTTTGTTCATTTTGGGGCGTTGTTGTTAGGTTTTCTGTATGTGTTATTTTTTTAAGCTCCGTAGAACCACCCACAACTGATGGAATTCTGATCCATCTGTTCAAATCCTGGACTTCCCATCTGCCCATTTTTGGTATATCCAGGGATATGAGACAACAAATCCCTGTCTACCCTTTATGTAAGCTTACACCAAATTAGCCTATTGTCATGATCTCATTGAGGGATTCCACGGCTTTATTCTGTAAACTGTATCTGATAATCCTGTCTTGATGTAAGGTTACATGTTTCTAGGCTAACATCAGGTAAGGCCCTTTGCATTTGATTCCGAGTCTGCCATCACAAGCCCGCACTTCCAATTTACCCACATTGGAATTATTCATTTAATATTAAAATTAAAAGGTGTTTTTGGTAGTAAAACAATCATGTGAATTTGTACATTTTTTTTAATAAGAACACAATCTGAATTTGTTTCATATGTACTAACACCTGCTGTGGCATGCCTTCTTTCTTAAAAGTAATTACAGAAAACTGCATCTAATTTGCATTTTGTCTAATAATCATGAAATGAAAGAAATGAATAATGAGAAGGTTAACATGTTTACTTTCTGATCATGTATGATGAAGAACTATAAAGAATCAAGTGTTAAGGGTCGAATACCAAAATTTTCAGCCAAAGGTTTGGCTTTGACTGTACAAAATGTATAGCATAAGGAAGAATCAAGTCCTGTCAATTGGACTAGCTTCCAATTCTCACAGTTTTGCTTCCAAGTGGCCTGTAAGGCTTGAACATCTAAAAACAAAATTAGATTTTGCACCTTAAGATCATCATTCCTAATCAAGTTTTCAAATATGGACCATTAAGAGCTTCATTCCGAGTTAATCATGAACCACTTCAAATTGTTGATCAATTGCACTCATTTTTGTCATATTCTCTTTATCAAATTTTATATTCATTACGAATCTTCAACCTTATGATTTTAGCCCACAAAGGAGAGAAAATGCAGTTAGGGCTCATATTGAAATTCCCTTACACAGGAAGGTGTGCGCCATCCTGCAGCTTTCCTGTGCTAGCCTTCTTTTGTTAAAATCCTGGGCAGGGTGTATCACTGATGCATATAGATGTAATCCATCCATTTTATGACCGAGTTTTCCTGAGGCGCGCGCTTAGCGAGGGGAATCCTGCCTTCTTTCTGTGTGAAAACGTGGTAGGGTATTTCAATATGAGCCCTTAAGGTAGTATGAACGGCTACGGTGTCATGCTCAGATTTGCTTGAAAATGATACAGAATGTGGAGATTGGTGAGAAAAACTCACCTGCCAATTTTTAAGAGCGTTTTTGACTTATGTAATTTTTTGTGATTGGAAAACTCCATAGACTTTGCACACGGCATGTTTTTGGCATGTTGCCAAGTTCTTCAAATCAGCTTAATTTTTGAAAACAACTAATTTGTTTAAATGTGATTTTCTCTCCTTTATACCCAATGCATAAATCTGTTTTTTAATTTATTTTATTGCAAAAATGCTACTTAATAAAGGACAGCAATTTTTTCCAAGATATTGGCCTTCACAAAGGAGATATAAAATGGTAATGTTAGTACTTTTTTCAATTTTCTTGACTTTTTCTAGAAACACTAAATTACCTAAATTCTAGAATTTTTTTAGAGCTAACTACAGGTCCAATTTCAACAAACAAGGTGTCATATGAAAGGTAATCAAATTTAGAAAATTCCCTCGCCAGCTTTTTTTAATTAAGTGTTTCTATTTTAAGTTATAGGTGTTTCTAAAATTCCCTAAAATCAAAAATTTAAAAATTTATTTTCTAACAAATTAAACACTTTATCCAAAAAAGCTGGCGAGAGAATTTAGATATTAAGCTTATACACCATCCCTGAAAGTTTGGAAACCATAGCATACTCCATGTAGGCAAAAAAAATTATTATGTGGAAAAATTTAGGTAATTTTCAAAAAATAAAGAAATACATAAGAAATGGTAGAATTTTTATGAAACTCTAAAAATAGGTGGAGTGAAGACTTATCTTTAGTTTGTTCTAAGTTTTAAATTAATACACAATTCCAATTTGCTATTGTGGCTATTTTGCTGCAAGCTTGATTAGCCGTTCATACTACCTTGTCCAAGGGGTGGAAAGATGTGCATGTACCCAGGGTCTGTGCCCAAAACATGCAAAATTAGCCCACTTTGGGTTAATTACTGTCACTGCGCGCACTCGGGTCTCAGGTTTCTGGATAAACCCCTGTTGTCTAAATCATTCCTAAAATGTAGTATTTTATGCATGTATTATATACGGCATAGAGCCTACTCTACATGTAGGCCTAGGCCTAAATGTAAAATATAAAACATTGACATTATCTCAACCTTCAGTGAACATATTACTTGTCACAAATTTTGTGGATTTCAAGGGATGTTTTAAAATGCACACGTTACCTGACTAACTAGCTTTCAATTTCTCTTTATTTACATTGCATTTTTTTTATAAAAATCTGCTCTGACACAGTTGAATGACTCATCAATTGGCATTAGGGAGTTTACCTGATGCTGATGTGTAACAGCTCATGGTATGCATGCACTGGTAGCAGTTTTCTGGTTGCAACTGGTGATGAAAATAGTAATTTGAAACTGATGGAATGGTTCCTCCTAGTGAATGCAATGAGCTATCAATTACAGCCACAAGAAACTGTACATTGTATAAAATTTATATTCAAAATTCACTGAGAAATAAATAGCAATGGCCAATCGGTTAGGGGTACTCAAATATTTTAGGATTTATCGCTCCAATGGGTTGGGTTTTTTGGGGGGAAGAGTTGAAGAAAAATCCTTAGACATGTATCTCCTTTGAAAAAATATCTTTTGAAAACATAGCAAATTGACTAATTTTCAACTAAAAATGTATGCCTATGTATATGTTACTCATAATGTGAGTGTTGACAGCCTGGATGAAAGTCCACCTTTGACAAAAATTCTGAATAAGCCTGAACAACAGCGTGAAAATGATCAGAATGACCCTAGAACGGGCTGAAAATAAAGAAATTGCGTAAATCTGGACTGCAAAAATGCCTGAATTCAGGCAAAAGCCTGAAAACCTACATGTGTTGATTACCATTGTCTAATACATATATGCGGCTGCCCCTAAAATTATCAATTCTGATCATGATGTACAAATCATGTATTAATAGGAGTAGCTAGTTCAAGTACAAGTACTCCCTTTTTCTACTGTAGGCTAAATATTTCCTCTATTTCCTTTTCTGGGAACTATTCTAACCTTTTAGTAAAAATCCATAACATTCCACAACAACAGCCTACAGGTATTCAAGTGTTATCAATCTACATCTCTATCAGAATATTATAACCCATTCTGTACCCTACCCAATCAGGGTGTTGAATTCTGCAACTTACATAAACAACAGTCTACACATATTTAATATACACCACTATATAACTCAAGTCTAAACAAACATTACAAACATCCTCAGTCTTTTGTCCGACTCTTCTTACTTATTATTAGCAGTTTTTGTACTGGACTGCTGCATATTTTTGTTAAAGTACATTTTTCGTTAAATGCCAGCACAGTAGCCGGGCAGTAATCTATACTGTATTTCTGTGTATACCAGACTAATGAAGTTGTAATGAGTCTGTTACATATTGCTCATGGGCATCTCTTACTGTGATTTGCTCTTGGTAGTAAACTTGGTTTATTTTGGTTTATCGCTTCAACCTGATGGGAACCCTGGAATTGCTATGTTGACCGTAATTAGCAAGTATTTTCCCACACTCAGTGTTGTGTAATAAACAATCAAATAATAAACTAATTTACACAGTCCTGTTCCCAAAACAAACAGGCCTACTTTGGTTTTACATGTAAGTAGATTTAGAAGAATAAGCATTTAGACCTAGATCTGGTGTCTGTTTTGTTTATCCGTTGAGTCCTTCTAACTTACATGACAATTCTACTAGGACTACTAGTTGACATATTTTATACAAATCACTGAAAACAATATATAGTTGCTCAAATAATTGCTAAATTTACCGTTAACATCCCCAGAAAGGCGCTAAAATTGCTGATATTACCGTAATAGAGGCTATATCCAATGTCGCAATCAGGCAACAGCACTAGAAATGCTGTGCGTGGGAAAATGTGATCAGTAGTAAAGGATTTCACAAAAATCATCAAAATCAGCTAATTGATTAGGCTGCAAAATTGTGGGTTTTCACTGAAAAGATCCGAATGATGAAAACTATTATGTACATTTTTTAGTTGAATCACTACACCTCTAAATACAACTTATTGGCCTTGAGGTTAAAGATCACAAGTTCTTTCCCTATTCAAACTTTAACTAGTGATGAACTAGCTCAATTTGCATTCAGTTGGGTCATTTAGTGTTTGTCTGGATTGGATGACTAATACAAAGTTTACTAAAGATATTGTGTAGTCAATCAAAAGGTACCTCACTTTTATTACCGTATGTGGTTTCAGTAAGGTCCCAAATATATCAAATACACTATACAGTCACTTTACTTCTTCTGGTTGATAAACTTTACTTTAGTGATGCTATGTATTCAATTTGCATTCACCATTTTTGTATACATTTAGATATACTATGATCATTTCGTAATAGGTGAGAATTATTTGTTTTTTGTTACTGCACGTGCACGCTTTAATAAACACCAAAGCGTGCGTCAAAGCGCAGCTATATCAATCCATGGTGTTATGAGTCCCGTCAATTTCGAGCAGATCAGAAGAATATAGTTCTAAATTCTAAAGCTTCATGATCTGATGGAAGCTCCTGCACACAATGTTTAGGCATTTGGAGTGAATTTTGCTTTCCCACACATAGGGGGCCTTTTAAAAACTTGCAAGAAATGGTAACAATATTTCATGCAAGTTCTTAGGCCCCCTGTGTAGGAAAGTGAAATTCATACATTTTAACAATCCCCTTTTTTATCAGCCCAAACTCACCACTATTGCCTGTTGAATATCTGCTGGTATGCCTTATATCTGGTTCTACCAAGGCATAACTTGGAGACCAATACTCGTGAGCACCACTGCTCCTTGGTTGGTGATGTTGTTGTCGTCTGGCATACATGATGATCACTAAACAATTTGCTTTATTAAAATCCTCAAAGACGTACAAAAGTGATGAGGAGTCCAATCAGATAATATGCAAATGAGGGTGGTATATTCCATGTATATATCCAAGTTTTACAGTGTCTATTGATGAACACACCTATACTGTACTGTATAGTTTCCTGGTATAGGCTACTGAACACTGATGCACTCAAATACTTCTGGTGAACCCGATGAGAAAGATGACAACTGATGCACAAACTTCGGAACAAGAAGAACTGGTGAATTCATCTACATGTAGATGAGAGGAAAGACTTGGTTTAAAATGAAATGTACAAAATAAACTTCTTTCTATTATATTATCCACAAAATCTAGTTGCAGTGTATTCCATAGTATAATTCCAGCTGGTAGTGAGATGAATGGTTCCCTTGCCTGGCTGCTTGCATGCCTACAGTGGTGCTCTAACACAATGTTATGAGCTGGTGTGTTGACCTGTTAAATCTGCCCTTTGTAACTCACAATATTGTGGTTTGTTGCATTGTGAGGCTGTGATGGAATGCAAAAATTGAAAATTGTGACTTTTTATGCTCAAATGCATTAACTTTTTATTTTGGTTTTATCCAAACCAGACATGACCTGTAGATGGCACACAAAAATAATAATATTGCATAAATGCAATTCCATATGCTACAAAATGTAGTGTAGAACCAGGGATATGAGATTGGGGTGACTGCATAGCCAGCTCACAGCCTGAATAGTTTGCTAAGCTAGATGGCAAAGCTTTGAAGTATTGACAGACTTTGATAACACAACAAGATTGTTATCAGAAAGCTAACATCCCAAGTTCCTAGAACACAACAGAAACTGCAAGCAATGTATCCACAATGACATTCTGACAAGTATCAACAATATCATGAATAATCCTTGTAATCTATAGGCCTACATGGTATTGAACGCACATCAAATGATCATGATGAACTTGATTCACCTATCGGAATCTAGGCCTGAAGGATGTCATTCAGGATATAAAATAACCCACAATATCGTAAATGTACGTGCTCCATGGAAATAACATCTCAACCCAAAACATCACATGTGACCGGACTGTCCTCTCCACAACGGAGAGGATACACAGAGTAATGCCTATATTGCAGTATGGGAGCATAGTCTGTGATGCAAGGCTGGGATATAAGTTATGCCAGTGATACACAAAACATCACATGTGATGATGCAACTATTCTTTTAATCATGATAGAGGACACAGGTATGAGACAGTATTGGACAGAGGTTATTACACAACTGGCAGTTAATAACAGTATTTTTTATATACAGTGCCAGTAATTTCAGTGACAACATACGCCTTGCGTCCACTACTAGCCCTACCATAGCACTTTTTAAACATGCTATACTCTGAGAACTTCTACAAACCACAGATCTCCACCCAAAAAAAGTTATCACTAGGTTTAGTAGCCATTCTCTGGATATATATAAAACACAGGTTTTTCCATTCATAAAAGCCTTGCAGAAAATCCAGTTATATTCTAATAAATGTTGCAAACTCTAAGCACAGATGATCTTTTCACTAATCCGCAATTATCTCATCAATTTACAAGACTTCTGCAGACAGTCTGCCATAATCCTGAGTTATAATGGCAAAATTCCAAATGTACAATACATGAAAAATGTGGCCCTTGACTAGTCTTTGTCAAAGACAACTCATGATCCTGCGTCTATGATCCTTGTCAAGGGGGGCAGCAAAGCCATGATAGCGAGTTACGCAGTGATGAGAATGAGGCCACCGGCTCCCTGTCGTGGCAGCGCTATTCAAAAATACTGGGTATTTTTAATGACAAATACTGGGTATTTTTAATGAAAAATTCTGGGTATTTTTAATGATGCAATGCTTTTGTGGGAAAATAACCAAACAGACCTTTCAGAAAGGCTAGCCCTTGACTAGCCATGCACAATATCATCAGCAATATAAATGGATTGTATCATGATGATCAGTCTAGCTAAATCATAGTAAATAAAAGAGTCCTTGAGTCCAATTTGAATGACCAAGCATCAAGAGTGTACAAACTAGAACTGGCCCAGTACCCTTTGATCACGTGCCAAATTACGAGCGCATAGAGCAAGCGCAAGCACTGAGGGCGTCGGCATGAAACCTATTTGTCGGTCTTGTCATTATTGGCTATAGATACTTGACTAACCAGGACTTTGTCATGTTCTTAACCCTAACCCTACCCGTGTTTTTTTTGCTATCGGAAGGGAAAGAAGAAACGAAAAAGGAGAGAAGATGAGGAGAAAAGACACTTGGCACCCCGGGATTCGATCCTGGGACCCCTCGCATGCCACGCAGAAGATCCCCAGCATGTAGCCACACAGGTGACGTTGGCCCGGCCAATGATTCCCTGGGTATATGACTTGGGCTGATTGCGTCATCAAGTCACGTGGAATGCATGCACACAGAGTGGTTTTAATACTAGTGAGCTTTATTGAGACCTACAAATGTAGTTGGGTTAGGGTTAAGTCTTATTAACTAGAGCGGCATGTACACGCATGCATTCCTGACAGGTGGGCAGGGCCGGCGCAACCTATGCGACAGGTCAGGCGATCGCCGCACCAGTTTTGAGCAAAGCAAAAAAAAAGAGAGAGAGAGAGAGAGAGAAAGGAAGGAAGAAAGAAAGAAAGAAAGAAAGAGAGAAAGAAAGGAAAAAGTATGCACCAAATCGGGCTAATTGAGTTCAGAAATGCAAAATTTCCCTAGGCAAGGGGACGCTGCCCCTTCCAACCAGTGGACCCCCGTATTGGTCATAACTTTACAGCAGGCGCGGTTAGGGGGGCGGGCCCTCCTCCCCCACAAAAAAAGAGTAAATGAGAGAAGAGAAAGGGGAAAAGCTATAAAAAAAAAGGAGAAAGGGAGGAGAGAAAAAGTTAAATTGCACGTAATTGAGTAGGTCCATGCCTAAACAACCGCACATCGATCGGAAGTAGGCCCTATAATATAGGCCTGATTATTTTAGGCATTACTTGAAGGCGGGTCCTCGTACCAAAAGCACTGATGTGCAAATTACTGCGGGCCCGCCGGGTATGCAGGGCCTATCACATTTTGTCACCAAAGTCACTAGACGACAATAATAGGGAAAACTTGTTCACGAAAGGCTTCATATGGACGGGCCGTCATCCCGGGCCGTCATTCACAAATATTTTCGGCTTTTTCAACATGTTCTAACTAAAATTTTACATACTAATAGTGCCAAAATGGTCCACCAAATCGCTTCAATTAGGTCTTCATTTTGCAAAATTTTCCAACTTCTCAGCTCCGAGGGGGGACTTGATATCCCCTCAGACACCCCCTTGCATAGTGGATAAACAAGTGTCCATTTTCGCTTCTGCTTTCAACATTTGCCCATTTATGTTTAAACATAGGCCTACAACAACAATAGGGAAAACTTGTCCACGAAAGGCTTCATGCCATGTCATTTCACAAATTGTCGTTTTTTTCAAACTAAAATTTTACACACTAATAAAGACAAAATGGTCCACCAAATTGCTTCAATTAGGTCTTCATTTTGCGAAAAGTTTCTTACTTCTCAGGGGGGCACATACCCCCTCAGACACCCCCCTGCGATACGATGCTCGCTTCACGTACATTTTTTTTACATTTACGATATTTTATTTTAAAGCACCCCGGAGAAGCAGTCCATCCGCCCTTGTCACCTTGTATATATTGATGGGTCTATTTCAAATTCTCAGCGCGGGCCCCTGCACCCCATGCCGTTAGACGCTCCGCTCGCGTCGCGTCGCGTCGCTCACTACGCCCAAATTGGATAGTAGGCCTATATTTCTAGCGCCGCACCACTTATAAATCCCTTGCGCCGGGCCTGGTGGGTACTACAACAGTAGGCCCAGCACAGAATGTGATAGCCCGGAATTGGTTTCAAAGAATGTGGTTTCCTTTCCGTTTAATGTTATCTATTGGAACATCCTAAATATCTCACCTTGGGTCTATCAAACCATCAAAGCAAACAGGATGAATGCGTTAGTCCGCTATTCCTGTTGAAATTCATACATGCACCCCTTTTATCTCTCACATAGAATCATCCATTCAGATAATCCTGTTTGAAATTTGAAATTCACACTCTGTATGTGGAGAATTAAAGTCATATCTTCCACAGGGGTGTATGGATTTCAACTGGAATAGCCAATTACCGCTAGACAACATTTGATGAATATCTAGGCTTACACATCAAATACATGCAAGCTCCAGATGCAAGCTTCAAATTATCCAGTAGCAATTCCATCAGAGCCACGGAATAGGATCATTCAAAGACAATGCATGTGTTCATGAACTTATAGATATTCAGCCTACTACCATAAAAAGGGTCTGTGCAATATGAGCCCAGTGAGAGGGTAAAATTAGGGGGGACAAGTACTTTTTGGCAAGTCTAAAAGGGGGTTAAGCAATTTTGGCACACATTTACAGGACAGGGGCACCTTTTAAATAATGTTCAATTATGCAAATTTTCCTGCTCGCTATGCTCGGTTTATATACCCTTATAATATCATTTAAGGTTTGCAAATTGGGAATCCACAAATTTGTCATTGTGCAACGGGGCAAAGATTTTTGGGCATCCCAGGAGGAGGGGCAAGCAATTTTGGCATGCCGTTTGGAGATTTTACCCTCCCCCCCCTCAAAATTA
Source organism: Amphiura filiformis (assembly GCF_039555335.1). NCBI lineage: Eukaryota > Metazoa > Echinodermata > Ophiuroidea > Amphilepidida > Amphiuridae > Amphiura > Amphiura filiformis. Next base: position 4,935,685 of record NC_092640.1, read on the forward strand.
TTGCACAGCCCCTGCATGCTTGGATTATTCACATTTCTGGCTCCCATAGATCTTCATGTATGATGTCCAACTCAGTTCTCCTATTTGCATATTTTAATATTGCCTGTACACCAAAATATTGTTGCTTCCACCTGTACCATACCAAATACATCCACCAAATAAGCTTTCCAGTATGGGATCCTATGACTCAGTGCTCCAATGATCATTCAGCATAGCTAGAATCATGATCCAAACAAAATTACACTTGCGTTATTCCCTATACCAATCCTTCCATTATGTCCTATGCATAGGCCTATACATCCTGGCTTCCTGTGACATCAATTACTAAATAGACTGAATCCCATTTAAATCATCCCATCTACAGGGCATGCTGCAGTGCTGTCTGACTCGCAGTAATCGCTTCTCAGAATTACAAGGATCATCAAAGAAAATAGGTGTGTACTGTACATGGAGTTATTCTCTACCCAATGTATACCAAAATATACAGTTGCTGCTTCCACTTCCTGCCTTTCTACCAACATAACCAACGCAACTATCATCCCATCTATACTGCGTGCCGTCTGACTCGCAACGCGGTACTCGCTTCTCTAGTGACCATTCAGATTCAGAATGTAAGATCGTCCTAAAGACACTGCAATTGCGTATTATATGGATTTATCCTTATACCAAAACACTGTTGCTTCCTGGCTACCATCATCCCACTGAATCACTGTGCTGGAATGCTAGGGTGTATACAGTATACCAGCTTGAATAATGCATACACACAAACACACTAGCCAGGCATGGGATTTTTCAAGGTGATAATGAGGGTCATTCTCTAGCATATCCTGCCTCAGGGTGTACCAAGTGTTGACACATTGGATGTTATTGTCCCAGATTTAGATTTCTCCATATGTGGCACAGAGCTCAGACATTGAACTTGGTAGTCACCTGCAGGGACACAATTAATCACTTTCACCACTTTGTGTGCCAGAAAAACTTCTATTTTCATGTTCAAAATTTTTGCTCATAATTGTCAATTTTGCACCTTTAAATGTGCGCTTTTTTGATGTAGAAATTGAGGATGGGTTTATAGGCCTACTCAAGTTCCAAACAAATCAGAAATTGTTAAACTAGTATATTATTATAGGCATATCATTATTTCTTGAGTAGTTCTACATCCATAAAATTGGCCAAAAATATCTGCTGCTGCAAAATTTCTAGCATTACACATCAACTAGTAGTAGCTGGTTCAATTAGTTGCATGATTGCAATGGTAAGTGAGCAATTATTAAGACTTACTGCCAAAATGGATTTGAACAAAATAGTCTCAATAGCTGGCACAAATGCACAAAACTAATAATGAACAAAAGCCAAAACTCAATCAAGTCTCAAAATAACAAAAACCACTTTCTTTTTCAAAAACAACAATTTAAGGTACGGTACTTAGTCAATTTGAAAAGAGCAGCCGAAATAACCTTGTGCGTTGTACCTATTGTTATACATCACAATATATAAATAAATCTTGGTAATTCAATCAGGGATGAAAGTCCGCTTTTGACCAAAAAAAACCCTGAAAAACAGTGTGAAAATGACCAGAATTGCCCTAAAACGGGCTGGAAATAACATAAATTGTGTAAATCTGGACTACAAAAAAGCCTGAATTCAGGCAAAAGCTTGAAAACTTGCATCCCAGTTCAAAGTAGGCCTACAGTTCACAGAAATACCTGCTATCATTTTGCATGTGAACGACTGTAGTGCAGCTCTTTAGTACATGAAAGGATTTCAATCATCCTCTAACAGCTCCCCATAACACCCTGGTGGGGTGTGGCAAGCGAGGTGAATTAGCTTGCCCACAAGTACAACACATTTGCGCTGTACAGAGATTTGAACCAACGACCACAAGCTACCTTATAATTACGAGTCAAAGCCTTCACCCATTATGCTACTGTACCCGTATCGTAAATTATGCAAAACTATCTAAGCCCTAAAAGTACCGGTAGGTCTTTACATTTTGAAGGAAAAAACACACACATGTCGATTTACTTTGCTTTACTTTGCTTTGCTTTGCTTTGCTTTGCTTTACTTTGTGTTGTGCTGCATTGTATAGCATCTATTTCACTCATGAATTTGGATACAGGACAATGTTTCTGTATAGGCCCTGTAGACCAGGGCATATAAGCCAGGATTTCAAAGTAGGGTGTCCAACCCAGTCTGGGATTCTGGAAGAGCGCCACCAATGGCCGAAATCTGGCTATTTGCCAAACCAGGAAGTAAACAAGCTTAAACAAAATGGCGCCCATCGAAGGTTGTACTTGCGAAAATGCATCATAAAGTGCCTTCTCCTAACAGTGGTTTGTAACATTCAAAATGATCGTATATCGCATTTAAGGCTTTTTTTGGACAGCCTCGTGGACAGCTTTAGCATTTTGTAGGCCGTCCATTCTCATGACAAGCCATCCAAATGACGGCCGGATGGTTCTCTAGCTAAAGCGTTGACACAGACCATACAGATGGTGTATAGACATCAAGGTTTACTGTACAGCCAATTATCTCTTCCTCATTACCTCTGTATCACAGCTGGTAAATATTGTTCAGCAAAATAGACAAATATTTTAAAGAAAACATCATGTATTGTAACTAAAATAACAATTAAAAGTATTAAACTGTATAAACTGGTAACACTGTCTCATCCATGGAGCTCAATAACCTCAAAATATTCATAATAAAAGTTGTGGGAATTGCATCTGGAGTATGTGTACCCAAATTTTCAAAGGTCATTATATAAATGTACAAACATGCTGGGATTAAAGAACTGTGTCCTGATAGATGAGCATGTTGTGGGTCCTAGTGTAAAATAGAACAAGAAAATAGTTGCCACTTTAAAACACATCAAGCATAAAATCAAAATAATAATTACCTAAACACAGCTGGTTAAATCATGCTTTAATAGTCCATCTGCACATGATCTGCACCAGAGTGTGTGAGAGGCTATGAGCAATGACCTTGTAATTATATTCAACTTGCCCATGACCTTTCCCACAGTCACACCTCTGGCTGACTCAGACTAGACATCAATGCTATTTATTTCCTTGGTGTTTCCCCAGTGAATTTTGTGTGTCATGGAACATCAGACATTTTTGAAAAAAAGATTTTTCAGGGTCTGTGTTTGTACTTTCCCTATATTTGTCTATCAAATGCGTTAGGCCTATAATGGTTCCTAGATGCAATAACTTGTATGCCAGAATATTTACCAGCCCAAGTTCTACAAGCCTACATTCAAAGAGCCCTCAGATCTGAATGCAGTAGGCCTATATAGGCATAGAGAGTGGCATATCAAGTGCAATTTCCAGGGGGCAAAATTGCTAAGAGATACCTAGGCCTACTCCAACTGTCAGTATGCAACTGCCATGGGACGAAACATAGGCCTACAGCAAAAACACTTATCAGGGCAGAGGTTCTCAATAGGCTGCCGGCCCGGGCCAGATCGGACCCACAATCCAATGGTGGTTATATTGCTCTGAAATGTACAGAATAAAACAAGTGTATTTGGGCCTCAATTCGAACACAAATCTTTGAAATAAATTTGGCCCTGCACTGTGTGGCACCCCAGCAAATTAAAAACCCCTGTGTTCAAATGGCCTTCTATACAAGTAGGCCTATATACACATGTATATTTTCTTGAAGCATTTCAATCTGGAAAAATCAGCCAAATTATGTATACATGTGCTATGTTTAACCATTATGGTTTAACCCCTGGTTTAACCTCTACTTCCCATGATTTAACAACTTAATACCACCAAAAAATTCCTAAAATGCATACTTCCAAGGCTTACAAAACATACAGAAAAGTTATTAGCTCTATTTTCAAAATATAGGCTATGTCTGGCTTGTTTTTAATACTCCAAGAGACCACCCTGTTGGTATACAATAACCGACAAAAGTACTATAGTAAAATATTATCAATCAGGAGCTGACCAATATTTTCAGTAAATTTGACCATGCAAAAAGCTACATAATTATGTACATGTAGGCCACATATATTAATTTTTAAAGCAAAATGTCAACAAAAATATTATTGTCAATCAGAAAATAGGTCTCTAGTCAATTGTCTAATGAACTTGACCCTATTATGACCCTATCAATTACCTGGCTAGTTTGTTCATCCAGCTTGCCCCCTTCCCTGAGGTCATATCCTATTGAATCTCACTCATGTGGTAATGATAACAAGTCCTTGACAAAATATATCCTGAAGGCATTTGGAATTTGTACAAAATATATAATAGAGGTCACAAGTTGACAAAAGTTTGGCAAAATAGTTTTTCACAGAGAAACCAAACTTTGTATAATATAGGGACTGATTGCCCATTTTTCAAATTCTGGATCCATGAGGGGACAAAAAAAACAACAACCTTGCTCTAAGAGGGGGGTAGGCACTTACCATATTGCCAAGTAGAGCCGGTCAGTTTGGACTTTTTATCTGGAATGGGCTTAATTACTCTAAAATCCTAGAAAGCTTGAAAAATCTGATATTATTTTGCAAATAACATAAAATGTTCTGAATTTTTTCAAATCAATCCACTTAGGCTAAAAAAAGGTAATATTCCCAAAGCCCATTTTGTTTTCGCTGCCTAAAAGAAAAGTCTGCAAAATGTTTTTGAGATATAAGTCCTAGCCCTACATGCATAGTACGATGTGTCTGCAGTTTTGCTCAATTGTGCTTGATCAGGTGGTTTTCACATGAACTCTATGAGCAAATCATGATACATGTATAGACCCCCTAAAATCAAAACCCTTCATTTTATGGTTGGCCTTCATTGTATTAGTATACAGATATAGGTTATTCACCCCATGATTATAAAACAATGGTATCTATTCATAGATAGATAACAATGCATTTGAATATTGAGTCATAAACCCCGGCATAAACCAAATGTAGGGACCTTATTGTTTGCTACAAGCCATTCATACATTGTGTAAGTCCTACACAGGTCTGTAGCCAAGGATTATTTTGGGGAGGGGTGGATTTTTGACAAAGTCAGCCTATTTTGGTGCACTCAGTAGTACTATCAGCCCATCGTATCCTAGATCCATTCCTGAAGAGCGACAGAAACGTTTGTTGTTTTTGTGACTTAGATGTTCGCCAACCATCTACTGAGATAACTGAGTGACGTTTACCAATTCTTCCTGGAACCTCACTAGCTTATAGCCAAAATAATAAATTCTCGATCATGAGAGCCAACTTGGGAATGCACAGTTATTTGCGCCGAGCGTACTACGCAAAGACCGGCGCTTACGGCGCAAACACAGCTTTTGAGAATTGACCAATCACACGGTCGTTGCTAGGCAAGGTCAAGGTTCGGTCATGCAGGTTGCGCGATTGTGTTATTCTATGAAAAATACGCTGATGCAGAAGGTACATCCTCTCATGATCGAGAATTAGTTATTTTGGCTATAGTGTCCCCAATAATTATTGACCCTGATGCTTAATGAGGTGTTTGGCTATCGGAAAGGAAAGAAGATGAACAAAAAAGTAGGGAGTACAAACCCCTTTGCATGCCATTAGCACTCCATCGGCGACCAGTAGCCACAGGTGTTTCTCTGGCCGAGCTAACGAAACAGTACGAATATGAGTAAGGGTAATTGAGTCACCGCATCACATGAGATGCATGTATGTGCAATGGTTTTGCTTTACAAGATTTTGTAAGATGTTACCAGGCCTGGAAATTCAAGGACACAAATGCCATGACCTCTGACCGAGTGCCCTTAGACTTGGCCTCCGGTGCACCTCAATTTTGTGGCATTTCTTCACTGACCTTGAAAATGAGTGCCCTTGAAAAATGAATTTCAAGGCCAGGGGTCCATTTCACAAAACTTTACGAAGCTTCATAAATCTCGAAATTGTCCGTAACAATTACATGAGTTACGAAGGGTTACAAGTTTGGACCCCTGGTCCCAGAGAAAATATTTTACACTTTCCTTAATGCATTTCTTCCATTTCAATTTTCTGTACTTATTTTGCTATCTTGTGCAACATGGGTCGACTCGATAGTGACAAAAAGTACTTCAATGAACAGAGCACATCCAGATCTTGCAAAATATATTCCTTTCTTGATTATCGACCCATGTGTATTCTCAACATGAAAACAAAGGGAACAGGTCTGTGTAATGAGAGTATCATTTTGATGTAACGAGGTGATGCATCATGTTGCAAATGATTCTGGGAAGGGTAAGATATCTTCTCTGGCCTGGTCCTGTTCTGGTGGTTTGCTGTATATGAACCATGATAAGTGCAACATCAAACTTTTTTGTTAGTTCGCCTGCGTTGTATTAATTATGGTTATTCACCTCACATTCATCAAACAATCACTTCTATTCACAGATATATCTTACATATTGAGTCATAATCCAGAATGTGCTGGATTTATGTTTGCCACAAGATATTCATGTATGGATAGAATGAATAACATTCAATGGTGATGATTTAACTAGCTACATAATAGGACAAAATAAGCAAAACTGTTTAAATACTGAAGTATTAGTCCAGGTTCCAGGCTCAAAAATACAGAATTGCCACATCTTTTTTTGCACCAAATTATTTTCATTGGCCCAAAATCGTGACATTATGACCTATGGGTAAACAGTGCCCTCAATCCAATCCAATCCATAAGACCGACATTGTGTGTCCCTTTGTAATAGCAACCAATGTGTTCTTATAAACAGTGCCCCCAATCCAATCCACAAGATCCAAGTTGTGTGTCCCTTTGTAATAGCAACCAGTGTTTTTTCGAACTAGATCATCCTAGAAATAAAATTCACATCGGAGGTTTTTCCTGCCCAACGACAATAATATCTGTATAGACCTCCACCTACCTAATGCTTGCTGTAAATATG